>NW_015151050.1:81183-117223 GCF_000732505.1 Cyprinodon variegatus
TGTGGCTTTAGGTTCTCAAGCAACTTTGGTTGTGGTCAATTTGTCAGAAGCATCTTCCTAACCAGTTAGCAACTTAGTGCTAGTAGGTTCCCAATGGGAAATTACATTGGGACCAAGTAGCACTAATCTGCGGGCACGTACGCTCATTTCTTTTTTTTTTTTTTTTTTTACCTCGACACCCAGGGGGCTTTGTAGTATTCTTTAGTGAGTTAAGGATAGAAATTAGTAGTTTTGGTACCATAATAACATTATCTATTCGCACATTCGCGGGATGGATTGGGCAGTGACAGGCCAAAAATCGTTCCCAGTCCGACCCCAGGGGTTGCCATGTATAAGGGGGGCCATAGCCACCCCTGGCCCCCCATCTAGCTCCGCCCCTGGAGTTTTTTCCTTACTCTTTCATTTTACAAGCATTTTCTGTGTACTTTGACCTCGTTCACCAACTCTTTCCAGCCGAAAGCAATCTATCCGGTTTGATCTTTGATCCCAGTTTTCTATTTTCAAAGCAAATAAAAGTGAAAGTAAAGCAGAGTGGGACCGGAACGAAAAAAAACCGTCTTCCTTTAAAATGGAAGTGGATCGGTATTTGTCGCGGATCGGGTTTACAGGGCCCTCAGATGTCCCCAGCCTGGAGCTGCTTCGCTCCGTCCACAGATGCCACCTGCTCTCGGTGCCATTTGAAGACCTGACGGTTCACAGCGGCGGACGGGTCCAACTGGACCTCCCGATCCTCTATGACAAGATCGTGAAGCAGCGTAGAGGTGGATTCTGCTTCGAGAATAACTCTCTGTTCTACTGGCTCCTGAGCCAGCTGGGTTTCCAGGTCACGGTGCTCGCAGGCCAGGTAAAGAACTCCATCACCGGCCGCTACGGCCCCCCGTTTGACCACCTGATCTTAATGGTCACCCTGGAAGGGAAACGCTGGCTGTGTGACGTCGGTTTCGGTGTTCCTGGTTTCAGTGTCCCGCTGTCTATAGAGACATGTGGACCTCAGGAGCAGGGACACAGAGTTTACCGCCTCAGAAGGGACAGAGAAACGCTCTTTCTAGAGTGGCAGAAGGAGGAAAACAGAGGGGAACATGGCGACTGGTCGGAGATCTATAAGTTCACCCTGGAGTCTCGGCTTCTGGGGGATTTCACCGAGATGTGCCTTTATCACCAGAGCTCTCCGAGCTCCATGTTCTTCTGCAAGTCGCTCTGCACGGTGTTGAAACCGGAAGGGAGGGTGACCTACATCGGCCGCAGGCTGAAAATCAGCAGGTTTCCATCAGAAGCGACTGGAGGCGTGACGGAAACCACCAGAGAGCTTGAAGATGAAGAGATCCCAACAGTTCTGGAAGAACACTTTGGGATAATACTTCCATCTCCTCTAATACCAAAGGATGACACAATCACTCCACCCCCAGTTATGTACTGATTTATCTGCAATATATCACTATAAATCATATGAAGGAACAAAAAATACATATATAGATGCTCCTTAACCGTTTCTTTTCTTTGAGGTTGTCTGAAATTTTCATTTTGTCTTAAAAGCAGCAGATTTGAATTGGCTATAATTTAAAGCAATCTCGGCAAATGGCCGCTCACACTGAGCCTGGTTCTGCTGGAGGTTTTCCTCTCCACTGTCACTACAAGCATGCTTAGTGTGAGGGATTGCATCCAAGTCAATGAGTTGTTTTCCTTGGATTGAAAACTTTGAATCAATTTGACTATGATCTGGTGAACTGTAAAGTGCCTTGATTTGACATTTCTATATAAATAAACCAAACTGAAATTGAATTGTTTTTAGAAAAAAAAAAGAAAGTTCTTTAAAAGGATTTCAAAATTATGTAAAAACATACATTAATTTTTTTTTTGTAATTAACCTATCAAGGGGGGAAACTGGCTACTGATTTTTACTCTATTCAAAATAACTAGATTCATACTTTTAATTCAACAATTATTAGTATTACAACTTTGCCTCCTAATTTCAACAAGACTCCCTTTTTTAAACAACCACACTCACTCTGTTGTTGAAAACATGCAACAGAAAAGATAAACTGTCACTTTGATTTAATAAATTATACATACAGGTTTTAAGATGTACAATGATCATTGCATTAATCCACAAATATCCTTTTTCACACGAGAAAATCTGCTTTCTAAGTATTTACACATGTACAATTCTGAGGCAGCGCTTCACAGAGCAAGGCGTGAATGACAAATACATGATGTTTAGACCCTCCTCTGTTGCCCCTTAGGGTAGAGGGTCAAAAAATGGGTGGGAAAAATGTGGCACACATTAAAACTCAAAGATGTTATTCAACGACAGGATTGGAGGTTGGGATTGAGTTCGCTCTGCTGGATTTCCGTTCATAGTTGACAAGCCTCTGACCAACCAGGTACCTGCGTGGGAAGAATAAGGGTCAGATATGGACTGAAATTAAGCCTTTTTTTTTAACAACATATAGGATTTGCTTAAACATTTAGATAATGACAGTAATTCTTTATACAAAGATACAAAAATGACTTCCCAAAATGAAGCCAAAGCAAACTTAAATCTTTGCAACAAGAAGTGTAGTTAAGCTTATGAACAGAATATGACAGAAAACAATTTAAAAAACAAACATGCATACTTGTCATTCTTAATGTGTTCATAGAGTCGTTTAAACTGTCTAATCTGGAAAGACAGGATGCCGATGAGGGATACCACCATCAATAGGAATGGGTAGATTCTCCTCTGCATCAGGATCTCCATTTCAGGGGTAACTCCTGCAACAACAGCAATATTCTTCACTTTTATTCACTTAACATTTTAATGCAGGCATTATTGTTTGTGTGTATGGAAATTTGAAATAATCTGACTGAAATAAAATTACTTTCAGAGAAAGTTTTATGGTAAAGAACACCTTTATCAGTTAAGTTTAGATATATAAATATTGGAAATATTGGATGCACTAGTTTCAAGTTATAGACAATTTTGTTTATTATCCAAACAGTCTTAAAATTATGCATATTTCCTAATGTTTAAACATACACCAATATTTGGGTAAGTGTAGATTAGCACACTGCAGTAAAATCAAACACTTTCTGTAGCTGTAAAGCTCTTGACATAAGTCTGACAGGGCAACTTTCTAGTTTTCATTTCAGAGATGGAAAAACTAATTTAAATAATTTAGCTTTCTGCCATCAGTCCTGCTTTCAGTCAAAGTCCACAAGCTGTGAATCTGCCTGAGGTTGAAATCATTCCAGAAGCCTAAAGTTTGCAGCTTATACCCATCTTTTTATATTTTCATCACACTGGTTTTCTTATTTGTTTTATTTTCTATGGCTTATTCTGTGCTGACTTCCTTTCATTTATTTTGTGTTTTCTAAGCTGCTTTAATGAATTAACCTCCCCCCGCAGTGAGACTAATAAAATCTTCTCTCATGGTGAATTCAGTTTAGATGCACATTAGGATCATTTTACACTTAGAACACTCAGTGGTGTCCAATTTTCAAACAGCTCACTACTTTATCAACTTGAAAATATGGACACCATGAAATTGAAACTGGTCTAAACTGGATTTTCTGATGTTTGTTTGCAATATTATAAGGCAAATTAAAAAATAAAAGCATTTCTAACACTGACCTACAGCAGGCACCACCCCAGCAGCTATCACGTACGGCACACACAGGGACAAAAGCAGCACTGAGATGACAGGAGCTGCCAGTTTTCTGATAATGAAGTGAAGATCAATGTTGCGAATACCATTAGCATAAACCTACAGAGAGAAGAGCCAACAGGTAAAAGTTTAAAGTCATCCAAAAAAGAACAAAAGTCATCTCAGAGCTTTGCACATATAGATTTAACGCCTACAGTTCATTTTATTTCAGTTTAGTCTATTAACTGCAGGAAAATAAAACAATTATAATTGCAAAGTCATTGGTATATTGTTAAGTATGATAACAGCTTTGATTAAAGGTTAAGGTGCATCCAGTAAGTAGATTAACTACACAAAGTGATAAAACAAATGTGTGTAACACACGTGTTGAAACTGTAGTCCTTATTTATACATGGCAAGTACCGAATAACAAACCTGTTTAAAGCATAGTAATTGACATTACTGACTTTTAAAAACGTATTGGTTACAGCATTACTTAGTGGAGAGCTACCATAGTTACTGTAACACATTAGTCCAAACACTGACTTTTCTTTATTCCCCTACCTGCTCAATAACAGCCTTAAGCCACCACTGTGGGCCCATGAGGGTGATGGCTGCAATGATTTTGGCATGGAGCACTCCAAGAGCCCAATCCTGAAAGTAGCATCAATGCATGAAAATGTAAGAACTTCTAAAAGTCTATATAAAATAAAAAATGGACCTGATCTTTCCACATGCAAATATAATCCTACCTGCCAAGGATAAAACAGAGGTGTCTGGTCCAGAGGAACTCTAAGTGGGACCACTATAACCAGTTCAAACAGCAGCCCCAGTAACAGTGGGATGACTCCAGCGACCAGCAAAGCCACAACCAGGGTCTTCAGGATCTACACAAAAAAACAAACAAAAAAAAAACCTGTGAGCCCAATGTTCTTTGATAAGAAGCTTGAACAAAAAAGAGAAGGACCAATCAGACATTTTAGTAGACATTTTGAAAGCTTTCTCCAAATAAGATTCAGATTTTTTTTCATCTTTTGATGTTTTAGGAAAAAAGTTTTTTTTGTATTTGAAAAGGTTGGTTTATTTTGTCAATATATGGTTTTCAATTAAAGGTATTCTGGATGATATTTTGAAAGACACGCCCTCTCCACTTAAAAAAAAAAAAAAAAAAGCGTGCGAAAGTGCTTGCACGAGCCCATTACTCCTCGTGCACTTCCTGTTTAAAATGTGCTGTTCTCATAGCTCGTGTGATCTTACTGCGTCAAAACACAGCGGGGACTATATAGTGGACTTTATAGCAAACTCAGTTAACTGACCATTTGGACAGATAACTGTCTTTTGCTCCGTTGGTCACGTAACTCCTCCTCCTCCGTGCGGTGCCTGCGTCATCTCTGTCATTAGTCGGCGCTGTCGGAAGGCCCATAATGCTTTGTGAGGAAAGCTCTCTGCGCAAAGCATTCTGAGATATAAATGCCTCTTCTGAGGCCTTTCTTTTCTTCTTACACACCTTGTAGACACCTTTTCACTTACGACGAGGGCCATTTTCAAAGAACCGTGGTGAGAAAAGTGAGCTTCAATGACTGTCTGAAACCGTAGCTCACTACACATACACAGCTGAAAGTGCACATGCGCAGAAAAAGATATTAAACGGGACGAGCACGAAGGACCACCTTTATGTAAACATCTCACCAGAATGATTAACAATTAGGAGGACCACTTATTTTAATGATCCATCCGGTAATAAAAGATGGTTCTCTATACCTTAAAAATGTGATTGCAGATCCTGTAGTTAACTAAACATTTTAATCATGTCCCACGAGTAATTTATATTTTTTCAAACTTGGCNAAAAAAAAAAAAAAAAAAAAAAAAAAAAAACTGTGAGCCCAATGTTCTTTGATAAGAAGCTTGAACAAAAAAAGAGAAGGACAAATCAGACATTTTAAAAGCTTTCTCCAAATAAGTCTGTTAAATAAGTTATGTTTTAGGAAAAAGCTTTTTTTTATTTGAAAAAGTTGGTTTATAAGATAAGATAAGATAAGATAATCCTTTATTTGTCCCACAGTGGGGAAATTGCAGCGTTGCATCACAGTACAGTCGGAAAAAGAAGAATACAAAGTATAAAAATATATATATATATATATATATACACACATTAAGTATATACAGACAGACAAGGCAACGCTGGTATAAAGTATTTTGTCACTGTGTGGTTTTGATTTAAAGGTATTTTGAAAGACACGCCCTCTCCACTTGAAAAAAAAAAAAACAAAAAAGCGCACGAAAGTGCTTGCATGAGCCCATTTCTCCTCGTGCACTTCCTGTTTAAATTGTGCTGTTCTCATAGCTCATGTAAGCTTACTACATCCACATACAGCGGGGACTATATAGTGGACTTTATAGCAAACTCAGTTAACTGACCATTCGGACAGATAACCGTCTTTTGCTCCGTTGATCATGTAACTCCTCCTCCTCTGTGCGGTGCCTGCGTCGTCTCTGTCATTAGTCGGCGCTGTCGGAAGGCCCATAATGCTTTGTGAGGAAAGCTCTCTGCGCAAAGGATTCTGAGATATAAATGCCTCTTCTGAGGCCTTTCTTTTCTTCTCACACACCTCATAGAAACTTTCACTTACTACCGTGGGCCATTTTCAAAGAACCATGGTGAGAAAAGTGAGCTTCAATGACTGACTGAAACCTAGCTCACCACACATATACAGCTGAAAGTGCACATGCGCAGAAAAAGATAGCAAACGGGACGAGCACGTAGGACCACCTTTATGTAAACATCTCACCAGAATGATTAACAATTAGGAGGACCACTTCTTTTAATGATCCATCCGGTAATAAAAGATCGTTCTCTATACCTTAAAAATGTGATTGCAGACCCTGTAGTTAACTAAACATTTTAATCATGTCCCACGAGTAATTTATATTTTTTCAAACTTGGCTTTAGAATCTGCCGCTCACCATGAATGTCCATTCCTGCACTTTGTGCATGATCACGATACGCCCCTGTGGCATCCACGCCAGCAACACAGTGACTCCACGCACTGAGAGCCAGCAGACGTACAGCCCACAGGCTGCTGTGTACAGCTCATGGATTTTAGAGTTTCCTGTCCAAAAGGACATCAGCCAGCGCCCCGTAAATACTGAAAAACACACATGGCAGAGCACTTATTCACATCACACCCAACTATACAGTGGTGTTAGTGGAGAACAAAAATACTTTCATCACTTATAATAGCTGAGGAAAGACGTGTAATCATGTGTCTATATAAGGAGACAGAGCTTTCATTATGGTTTGGGTGGGGTTCATCTGGGTAGTAAATTGTCTGTTAGTTTAGCTGTATGACATCGATCCTTACCTGGTAGAGTTAAGCACACCAGACTGGCCAATAGGAGAGTGATGCACATGAATATAATCAGGAGAACAATCTAGAGAACAGAGAGATCATCATCAAACTTTGCTCAGTACAACAATGCACTTAACTGTATAAATGTCTTTAGACAAACTTCATTTCTTTCCGTGTTGCAAGGTGGAAAAATGCAAAAAAACAAAAACAAAAAAAAAAACTTGAAATTATGTTTTGTTCTGGTATCATATACAGTAATAATGTTTAAGAGAATTTCAAATAGGGTTGGGTTTTCCATGGATCATCTTTGTGCTCGCTGCTATCCACAAATCTGTGCCAAGGATAATTGTTTTGGTACAGATTAAAAAAAGAAAGAAAGGACTGTCTCACCCTAAACGGGAAGCGGAGGGGTCGGTGGTAGGGCTGGAAACCCACTGGTCCCCCTTGCTGCAGGATGGCCTGATGTGCTGCATGCAGTCCCTCCCCAACAGCTGGGGCTGGGTTATTGTTGTTATTTTGAGGACCGTTGGGAGGGTTGTTATTGTTGTTGTTGTTTGCAGGCTGGTTGGCATCGTTGTCCTCCTGCTCACCGAGAAGGTAAGAATGGAGATCTCTGCAGACAAGGAAGAGAGGCTGCTCAGCAACTGAAAAGAAAAACACCACACCCTGCAAAAGTACTGACATACCCTGATCTATTTTATGGAATAGCCATAATTAAAGTATTTATTAGGAAGTTTAAGTGACAGAAACAAAATTGAGTTGATAATTCAAGTATGACTCCTCTGATGTGTGTTAAAGGGGAGAAATAATGAGTCAGAGGCTCATTTTGTTGCTGTGTGTTTGTGCCTCACATTGGCTGGCTACACAGATCTGTAAACGCTGTATCACACTATTGAGCCACGCTGTTAGTTTATCTTTGCAGAAGTCAGCCAGTACAAGGCTGTGACTTAGCTTGCTTGGTAGGTAGGGAGATGTAACAGTGAAGGGTTTACTTCAACCACACTTGCCATCTTTGTTTATTCTTACACAACACCTTTAAGATTGCAAAAAAGGCGTCTAGGTAACACCTTGAAGTGCTTTCATGAATTCTTACAGCTTTCTTGACAGTCTTCCATAAAGGCCTTATTTGTGGACAACACAAAAGACTCCAGGTTTATCATTAGATGCTTCCTGATTAATACTCTCCTTACCAGCCAGGTTTTTAACCACCATGCCTTTCCTTTACTGAAGATAAACAAACATCAGTGGAGATGTTCAAAGCTTGGGGTACGGTTTCCTAATGTAAACCTGCTTTAATTACAGCAATATCTTTAACTACTGGGATGAACAATGGCCTTTAATGATCTTGTTTATTAACTAATGTTTAACAAACTTCAGAACTCCATAGACCAGCTCTATTTATACAGAGGTTCATTCCGATTAATTTGGGGGGAAAAATGTAAAAACTATTAACTACTTTGTAATTCAAATAGCTATAGAGAACATTGTTATTTGTAGTTGTAACGCTACTTGAAAAGTTCAAAGGGTGTGAATGCTAAAGCAAGGCACTATGCACATAGATTAATGTGGGATGATCAAAAAGTGGAAACACATTACCCGCAAAGCTGCTCAGGACTCAACTTACAGTAAATAGCCGGCGCTGACTGTCCAGGCTCTAACCAGACCTTTTAGCCACTGGCGAGTGTGTCCTTGTTCTAACAGGGCAGGAAGGACGACCTGGAGCAATAACAGCTCCAAAGACAGCTCACTGACAGGGGCATCACTGAAGGAGAAGACAGAAAATCACTGTAGGCCTTTCCTCCCCACACATAGTCAAAGTAAGACTTCTTTTTAAATTTCTAAAACACACAGACACATACTGATAAATCACAGTAGATAATGTTTTTGACCAGCCTCTTGCTAACTGTACTCTCAGTATTTCTTTTTTGGTTCACAGGACGCTGTGCATGCAGGATGTTGTTTTTTCTTTCCCCCACACCTTCAACAGAACTGTTGCAGTTCTGTTAAATATGACTCAAAATATTGCTTTGTTAGTCAGTTACCTGTAGAGCATCACGTTGTAGGGGAGAAAAGTAGGCATCAGCACTTTTATCAGTCTGATCGGGAGCCACAACATAAGCAACACAATAGAGCCAAAGACCACCACAGACAGGATGAACCGCCGCAGGTGTCTGTAGATGGGTAAATGAATCATCTCCTGAACTGGGTTAAAGTCGGGGTCATTGAGGTTTCTTAAAAACCAAAGCACTCCAGGTCTCAGCACCTAATGAAGACAGAGTTTGATCAACATCTTTTTAATGCAAATTCGAACCTGAGGAACACCAGGACACACTAGATTTTACCTCTCTGAGAAGGAGAATGAAGGATGCAAAGTAGAACACATACACCATCCCCACAAGCCAGTGAAGGAACATGGTGGTGCCAGGCGCTGACTTGAAACTCACTTCTCTGTCTTTGAGTGAAGCATCAAACATTTCCTGCAGGCAAAGACAGCATCATACAAAAATTACATAAATAAAAAAATAATAAGAATAACATCAAGTAAAAGACTGGGTCTAATAAATAACACATTTTCAATGCATTAGTGAATGCATTCTTTTATATCAAAGAGGGATATAACCAATATTTACAGTTAGTAAGAATTTACTTAGGACTTATAACACCTACGACAGGCAAAAAAATGTAATAAAACATAAAACTAAATCTTTATTTCAAATGAATGTGTCCTCTAAAGTAAAACAAAATGTCAGGAAGTAACGTGGGAAGTAAACACTCTAAATGGGGTCAAGCAGTCGTCTTACCAGGGAGCAGATGTCAAGCCACCAGCCGCAGATCAACGGAAAAACTCCAATCTCCACAACAACCAGCAAAGACACCTGCAAAAGAACAAGTTGATTTCATTCATCTACATTCTTCATAATAAGAAAGTGTGTGAGTCCAATCCCAGTTATAATAAAAAAAAAAGAGTAGGGTTTATTACGTAACTAATGACCAAAGGTAAAAGATTATCAAAAGAAAAGGTCTTGATTGTATTGAGCTATTCGCTTAGCAGCAGTTCCTCTACATGGGTGAGGTTGTGGCGACTTGAATGGGTGATTGCTTCAGATTATTCACCTTCCATTTTTTTTTATGTAAAAAGATCTAAATCCTAGACTTTTAAGGGCTGGAAATTAGGAATACCAAAACTAAAACCTTCAAAAAAAGTCACTGTTATCTTGTTTCTATTCTATGTTCATAATTAATAAAATGAGATTCGGGAATGAATTTAAGTCGAAAACACAAAAGGAGAGACGGTCCCTTTTACAAGAAAAACAACAAAGCAGGAATGCACATGGAGAGGTTACCTTGACGACAATGTAACAGACTCCCAACAGACGGCGAGAGCGTTGGAACCTGACCAAAGCAGCAAGGCCCTAAAATACCCATTAAGGATCAATGGTGCACACATAGTGTCTTAGCAACAAAACAATAAGTCTGAGACATCTTTCACTTATACTTTAAGAGAACATGGACAAAATCTATAAACCAGAATTTATTTAGAACATCAGAATTTTTTTTATGATACAAAAGAGTTCATCATGTGAGCAAAAAGGATACATGACAAAGGATGAGTGTCATGGCCAGCAGGATGTAGCCTACAATGGTTGTGATGAGCCCTTCAAAGTGAGATGCTTGGACCTAAAGCATAAAGTTAACTAATTATAGCAGGAATCTTACATAACCGTAACAATAAAGTGGGACCCACTTACATATTCCTCAAAGCCCAAACCAACAACAGAGAAGTGTCCAATGTGGTAGGGACAAAATGCTGTGGGGGAAAAGGCGGGCAAAACTGTAAATTTTGTGTTAAAAAATATACAAGATCAACATGATTATGTTTGCAGCTTAAAATAATATCAGCAAAAGTTAGTCTACTCACCAAAGACCAGAATGAAGAGTGTGTTCAGAGACACCACCCAAAACACATGCTCCTTTTAAAACAAAGACAGCAAATGTCAGTAATGTCAAGCAGTAATTAGAGGCTTTGTGGTGCCTTATACTTAGTAATTAGTTAAATGATAAAAGGAGAACATATATGTTATAAGGGTTATATAAATCAACTTACCAGAAACACAAGTGAACCATCCAGACCAAGCATCTAAATGGTAAAAGAAAGTCATTCAATTATGCACCTAGCTATAACATATGGCCTTTATCCAGACAATGCATTATATTACAGGTGGGCTTTATAGATAGAATAACACATCTTATGTAGTTACCCTTTCCCATGTGAGTTCCTCAGCTGCTCTATCCCACTCCAGCGCATTCCAATTCATGTCGTCTAAAGCAAGAAAATACAATAAAATGTAGCAAAGACAACCTCTTTGTTACTGAGTAACAAGTAAAAACAAATCTTGAAAGGAACTAAGACATAAATGTGAAATGTTGACTTTACTAGATTTAATATTTATGCTCCGAAATAAACAAAAACAAAAAATATTTTTTGATGGTTCAAATATCTGGATGTCTTGCTAAAGATCTGAAAAACAACTAATCTATCCTGGGAAAACATATCAGCTATAAAATATTATGTTTGTAAACATAATCCATATCTTAAGCAAGTGAAAAACTAATATCCAGTTATTCATGGTACACATTTCAAAATGTGGAGTATGCTACTCAACCAGCAAATCAATGTTAGATCTTCAGCAAACATTGGCCATGGGAATAACTTATCAATAATGTGAATCAGTGGGAGAAAAGTTTATGCTCTAGACTTTTAATATAAATATATACCTGACAGCAAAATCTACGACTTTGTTTCGCAGAAGAGTAAAATACAGATTTCCTTTGGATTTCCAGTTAAAACCCAATCGATGCAGGGCGAGACTTTAGTATAATATGTACAGAAACATTTTAACACGTTGAAATTTACATATGATTTACAAGTAGTCTGGCTTTGAAGTCAATGTTAAAGCAAATCATAAGGAAACCTTGTGCTCCATTATTGGCATCTGCATCTTCAGCGGGTGCACCCTCTTCTTCCAGCTCAGGGTCATCAGCCTGGTCTGGGGGGGCATCGGGGGGTTCGGGCTCTGCCTCATTCTGAGCTGGAGGATCAGCAGGAGCAGGCTGAGCTGCAGGGACCTCATCAGCTGCTCCCTGACCTGGAGCTTGACCCTGATGGTGAAGTGAATGATTGTATTGTGGCAGGTTTATTTTATGCTGACTTCATGGTAACAGACAGATCGAATGAGTTTACTACAGCATAAAAAAATTGGAATAAATATAATCATTGATTGTTAATGTTGGAGCATGGCGACAGTGGTTAACTTATATTTGAATTTTGTAAAAAGGATAATCGAACTGTGTACCTCATTGGCTTGTCCAGCAAGGTTAGGTGGTGGTGGCTGGTTCTGCTCCAACCACTGGGGGGCGCCACCGTGAACAATCTGCTCTCTAAGCCACACCAGACTGATGAAGGCACAAAGAGTGCAGGTGACAACAAAACAGCCCTGCAGACAGTCCGCAAGGAGGTTGTCTCTGCATGAACACAACAGGAAAATGTTAAACAAACAAACAGCAGCTGAACACTTAGAAGGTTAATACAATTCAAGCTCCAATGACAAAACAACTAAAGGGAAAGTTGGTGTTGCTTACGTAGAGAGCATGTCCAATGGCAGTGTCAAAAGAGAGCTCACAGAGCCTGTAAAAAGACACTTGTAGATACGACCTGTAGAAAGACACCAGAATATTAAGCAAGACTTCTAAAACCTATGACAACATTTATACTAAACAGTCTTAAAACTATCAAATGAGACCATTTACATTATATAAACCAACTACTACATTCTAAACTTTCCTAATAGACCATCGGCTTCTCCGATCTGAAATTTGCTAGAAAAAGAAGGGGAAAATAAACAGGGCCAGTATGTCTATTATCATTATTATTATTAAACTGAGGTACATCTAGCCAATTATTTTACCTCAATTCAACAGGCTAATTACAGATTAATGAGAATACACAGATCAGGCAAAGAAACATCAACACTAGAGTGTGACATGAAGAAAAAAATAAAATAAACAAAACCTTAGCAATGGATAGTAAATGGAGGGAGCAACAATACACTCAAGTGACCTCAAAGGATGAAACGGCTAACTCATGAATGAATCAGCTGATGCCGGTTCAAGAAAATATGCATATTGCAGCGAAAAATAAAGGGCAGCTAATTTGTTAGCCTATTGCTGAGATAGAGGCGTTAATTAGCCACCAAAATCTGTACCTCTCTAGTTAAGAATCAGTAAGCTATGCAGGATAAACTGAGAACTAGCTGAAAACTAGCTTGTCCCTTGCAGAGCAAAGCTAGTTCCAATGCTTTACTGATGCTAAAACAAGAGACAAACTGTGTAAAAAAAAAAGAAAAAAAGAAGAAAATGGAGCCATCTCAGTTCCAAATTGCTGCTCATCCACAAAGAAAAGTACTGCTATTGAAAATTAAAAACCTTGTAAGAAACTCCTTTAAGATAAAGTTATGTTTTTAATTACGGTGCTCAAAAACTGAACTGTTGTTCCAACTCTTCTATGTATGAATGGTTTGTCATTTAGATCCACAGCAGTAAGGGTTCAGTTGTTATAGTAAGGGGGCCCCATCATTCATATGTGACACGAACACAAACAAACAATGAGGACCTTCCCCAGACAGTCTATGGCTTTTATTTGGACAGCAACTAAATCCAGAAACGTCAACTCCCATGCTGTTCCCAATCCCGTCTTCATGCACTAAAGTTAATCAGAGAATAAGAGGGGGGAGGACCAAACCATAAATGAATGGGATGCTTGTAGCGATGCAAAATGTTAAACGTCTTCTGACATGATTATCTAAGGTGTCAGAAGCTAAAGGCTTTATCAGTTAAAGTTTACTTTACTTATAACCAGAAACTGAATGGTTACCACGATATTTTTTTTTTTAAGTTGCAGTCTTGCGCTGATTTTATGTCACAACCAGTGCTTTGGCTGTTAGCTGTGAGCTAAACCCTGTTCTGAATTGTGTTGTTCTTTGTTGGACACAACGCAGGACTCTGCTGATTGTTTGTGTTCCAGGTAGAGTGGGAGTAGTCTAAAACACCTTGACACAATACTTCTGCCTCACTAAAAAACAAAAAAACAAACTGCTTTTGGCACATTTAACCATAGCAGCCCTGGGAAATTCTGTTGGGTCAAATTTAGCTCAGCCTGGTTTTGGTAATTTAAGAATTATATTTCACAGAAATCCAACGCTCTCAGAAAAAATGCCTGCCTCACACAACCAATTCACTAATGCTCACACTCTACATTCCAATGAAGTTGCTCATTAATTCTGGGTAGCAAAAATACTTTAAGAAAAATTCAATAATTTGCTACTAAAGTTCCTGAAAGAAATTTGGATAAGATAGGTTGTGACAGAATAAAACTTACATGCAGTAAGAGGAACCACCCCGAGCCATGCGAAGGCAACCAGCGTATAATGGAACCAGTAGCGGATTGCTGTACCCACACTAGTCAGCAGGCCAGCACAGATGTCCTGAATGGGCAGACGTGACGGCATATCTGGAGAGTAAACTGAGGTGGAAATAAAAAAATAGTTTACTATGTACGGTCGGCTCTATCCTCAGTTTCAAAATGGTAAACATGAGGAGAGTTAACATTTTAATGGATGGACTTACTTGGTGTGAAAGCAAATCTGTGTTTGCATAACTCACAATACTCCTTCCTGCTGTGTTTCAGCCATTGGACCAAACTGTAGGCGTTGGGAGAAAAAAAATAATACATATACCTGTGGTTTGACAGGCAGTACTCAGATCTACATGCAGCTACCAACAGATATCTCCCACCAACAAAACATGAGGGCATCGGACACAAAACTGTTTTCACTGCAAGCTAGCTTAAGTGTGTCAGACCATTTAAACATAACACTCAACTTGATTAGTTTAGGAATTTCTGATTTAATTTGACATAATTCTCTTTCAAAAAGTGGTTCAGCTCAGGTTTAAAGTCCCTTTGAATCCAAAGTCAGCTGCAAAAGAACAGAAATACTATACAAACCAAACAAAGATTTCTGAAGGTGTGTAGAGACAAAACAATCCTTGACTGCCCAGCTATTCTCCCAGAGGGATTTTCATTCACCCGATACTAACGCAACAAGTGTAAGCAAAGCACAGTCTCTATTACCTTCTAGTACAAGTTTCCTATTCATATAGATCGCACCGATTTTACAACTATTCCAAGTACTAATTCATCAAAGATAGCTGCTTTGCTATAAAAATTATCCAAGCTAAAAACCAAAAATAAAGAAAAGCTGGGAGAATTGCTCTGAATCAATAGTCAATGTGCATAGTTAAGCCTGAAGTTAAAACAATTTAATTCTGTGCAGCAGCTATCAGAGGCATCATTACATTACAAATATAAACAATCCAAAAAGCTATCTGGAAGAGTCGCAAGTGTTGTAAAATTTTCCTGGACTGGAAGAAATGTTCAAAAATAATACGTTTTAAAACCCACGATTAAAGTTAAATGTTCATACCATTCCTGGTGGATAAATTTGATGCTGCCGGTGCAAACACATGGATGGTACAGGGGTTTGTCTGGGGTCCCCTCGGAGCGACACACACGGCAAATATCCGCTGAAAACAAACAGATCACATGAAACCAACTATACTTCATAAACGGCAAAAGAGAGAGAAGCAATAAGTTGACAAACAATATTTTTTAATCAATTATAAAAATTGATAACTCACTGTAAAATGCAACTAAAAATTAGCTTTAAAATAAAAATAGTTTGAGTTTCCTTATGAATTTGAGACATCTATAAAGGTATCATTTTTTTAACCGAATAGAGAAGAAATGAAGGACAGGTCATCTGTGCAATTATAATTACTATAAAAAAAAGCGACATACTGTACATTACAAGATACAAGATTCCTATATTATACATTTTTTACTTTTAAAATGTAATATTTATTTTTACTTTTAACGAGGCATGGGCTGAAACCTTTGTATTAAAATATACCAAGATTTTAAAACATTAAAGGCTCAAAATGATCAAAGTTCCAGGTCATACTGTTCCTACAGTAATCTTTCCAAAAAGAAAATGGAAATCCTTAGTAAACTAGAGAAGAAACGTGGATCACATATATCAAAATATATATTTTTAGTTTTGACAGTTGGAGAGCTAATAGAAACATGTCTGTTATGCACCCAACTGGGGTTTGCACATAGCTTAGTCTGCAAGGGAACCAGCTCATATCAAGTGCTACACCTTTGTTACTCTAATAAGCTAAGTAATGATTAAAAACAAAAACAACAACAAAAAACTACTTGCTACATATACACGTTAATAGAGTTAAAACTGCTAAATAAAGGTAAAAATGAAAGTGAAAAATTACTAAATCGTGCAAACAAATTTTCCAAAAATCAGTGGGGAAATAGCATAATCTGGGGCTGCTCAGTGACGCAGTGGATAGCACTGCTGCCTTGCTGGTTCTGGGTTCGATTCCGGGTCCATGATCTTTCTGCATGCGTGGGTTCTCTCCGGGTACTTCGGCTTCCTCCCACAGTCCAAAAATATGACTGTTAGGTTAACTGGCTTCTCTAAAGTCCCCTTAGGTGTGAGCGTGTGTGTGACTGGTTGTTTGTCTCTGTGTTGCCCTGCAATGGACTGGCGACCTGTCCACTTGGGACTAAGCGTGTTAGAAGATGGATGGATAGATGTAATAGCATAAGCATATAGATAATGCTGGTAAATTATTTTTAACTGTAAATATATACTCATGCATCAAAACATAATACATTTGCCATTACATTCTCCAATTTTATTTAGTTAACTGGTAACTTCTGTCTTGTTTGTTCCAAATATTACTCACTATTGTTTCTATTTAATTACTTTATTTATTTTATTTTTTTTACACTTTTCTGATTGCTACCTTCTCTAATAAATGCCTGTAAGATTTTCTGATCTCATTTATTTTTTTATTTTTTTACAAATCTAACCAAAAAGCAATAAGGAAACATTATCATTCACATTTTAATAAAAACGTTTTGCTTTAATAATCTCATACCGAACAATGCTACATTTAAAGTAAATAAAAAAAAAAAAAAACCCAGCGTGTAATAGCAAATGCAACATCGCAGTAAAAACTAAATTAATCATATTATAATCATCATCCAGAAAGATGACAGCAATGCAGATCTAAGCGAAGTCAAACTGACTGCACAACACCGAGCTAAAGGACAAATAACAGTCCTGTGATGACATCATCAGTAGTTTCTAGTCATTTCTACGCCCTGAATTGCATTTACATTTTGACAGGGTCTAACGCAATGATGGGGGTTATTGTATAAAAGTTAAAGTTGATAAGAGGTCAGAGCATTCATTAATATCCTTAACATTTAACTGACAGACGTTGCCAATCAGCTGCTATTAGCTGAGCCGCTCTGGGGCAGCAGACTTGCATCTAAGGCTTGAATTTCCAAAGCCGACTGTAGTTAACCACCAATGTCAAAGAAGCAAGAGACTTACCCTCTTCGGCAGTATCCATGTTGCTGATTAAACACCGGTCACTTTCTCTATTAGGAAAGTCTCGTACCGTGAACCCATTAACGACACAGGCAATATCGCCTAGCTAGCTGTTTTAAGCTAGCGACACGACAGTAACCTGAGGGTCGGATGCATTGGCAGTCATAAAATTGTTTTCAACGCAAAAAACACCGAGGTGTTTGTTTCGGTTTATCCTTCCAACTCGGTCTCCGGTATTCGTTTGTACAGCGTGTTTCTATTTAACGATAGACTTTGAAGATAGACCGGAACTTTAAAAATTGTGATGCTAAAAGCGACAGCTAGGACTTGGACGACAAACGGCTAATGCTAAGGAGAATGGCGCATGCGCAAACTACAGACACTGCCCATGACCGAGTCGGTGCTGAGTGCCAGTTCTTCTAAATGAACTACTTGATATGTCTGTTGTTGATGATTAAACGATCTGAATTTTAAAACAAATATACAGACTTTTAAATGTGTCCATCCATGTGCATCAAAAGCAATAAAAAGGGCAGAATAGTATAGTATATGAAAAGAGGAGCTTAATGTAACAACGTTTGCTGGCGAGCTGAGCCGAATGATTAGGATACTGGACAGGGTCGAGGAGGCTCATCCCTGTGGCCGTCAACATTGGCCATTTTTAGTTTACTACAGCGGAGATAGTTTTACGGCATAAACTTTTACACAGTAACGATATACATGTCAGCTAGGTTCATGATTTACTGTCAATATCGGATAACCAGTTGTTAAACTTCAGATGCCATTCTGACGTTTTTTTTTTTAATTTAGATGATTTTCCTAGAAAGGTGTCCAATTCGGGTAACACCCCCATCTACTGGCAGTGCAGGGTACTGGAGGTGCAAGTACTGTGCTGCTAAAAGTTTGCGTGAATTCTGTAATAAACTGATTACAAATAAACATTCCAGCCGACCTGTGTAGTCAATTTGATTTATTCACACACGTCTATATTCATTGGACGTGTCCTTGGTTTAGTTAACTGAGATAGGATACATATGAAGTTACATTTATATATATTATGTGTTCATATGTTTCCCCACTTCTTGCGTGATATCAAGTAGTGTCCCTTGTTTATGCATTCTTTTTTAGAGGGAAAAGATATAAACATCCTACTTCTATTACAGAGTGAAAGCAGCCATTTACCAGTATGGATAATTGATATGATTGTATTTAAATCGACTATTGAATCATTAATTATTATTATTAATGAGAAGGCACCACAGGGATTTGAACCAAGGATCTCCTGTTTATTAAGCAGACAGTTTAACCAAACAAACCATGGTGTCACATTCTCATGACTAGGGAGGATTAAAAAAATTATTTAATGAAAGCAGGATACTCGTATTCATCATCTTCTGCTTCATTTATGACTGGAATGCAGGGACAGCAGTCTCAGCAGTCTCAGCAGAGACTCCCAGATTTACCCCTCCACAGACATCTCCTCCAGCTCTGCTGGGGGAAGACCGAGGCACTCCCAGGACAGCCGAGAGACTCTCCAGTGTGTCTTGGGCCTTTCCTAGGCCTCCTTCCAATAGGACGTGCCTGTAATACCTTCCGAGGGAGGTGTCCAGGGGGCATGCAGAAATGATCTAACTCATCCCCCTGAAATGCTTTCCATGTGGTGGAGCAGCGACTCCACACCGAGCCTCTCCTGGATGACAAAGCTCCTCACTCTTTCCCGAAGGGAGTGACCAGACACCCTGTAGGGAAAGCTTATTTCAGCTGCTTGTATTCAAGATTTTGTTCTTTCGGTTATGATCCTGATTATATGACCATCAGTTGCACACGACGCAA
Organism: Cyprinodon variegatus; assembly: GCF_000732505.1. NCBI lineage: Eukaryota > Metazoa > Chordata > Actinopteri > Cyprinodontiformes > Cyprinodontidae > Cyprinodon > Cyprinodon variegatus. The sequence continues at coordinate 100,523 of NW_015151050.1, forward strand.
AAGATGAAAACTGAAGGCAGGGTATTTAAAAAAAAAAAACTTGATGCAAACGGATGACAGCTGCTATCTTTTGCCTCTGAAGAAACCGGCATACAAAGGAAAAAAGGGGTTAGATTTTCACATTAACAAAAGCACTGTTGGGCATCAGTAGCTTAAAAATTATTCTCAAAGACATATTCTTAAGTGAAAACCTAAAGACATTCAAATGTCTAATGAACATTCAAATTAAATGGGGTGGGATTATGCAGCATTTTTTTTTTAAATCTGTTTATTTTGGGACCCTTTACAACGTGGATTGGGATGAATGTGACGTGGACTGTAGGGATCTGGCTTTTCCCATGGGGCGATCAGTACTTTTTAATCTGATCAAGAATTTCTATAAGAATCGTACTTTACATGACTTTAAGTTAGATTAATCTTTTTTTCCCCACATCATGTTCCTAAGAACAGTCAGAAATGCAACATTTCTGACTGACACTGTCATCTTTCAAAGACTGCTTATCTGTTGCACTGTTGCTCTGCAGTCATGAGGCCTTTAGGTCAATTCCTCACAAGTTGTCACTGTGCATTATTTTGATTGAGATACTTTGACAGTCCAAACAATAAAAGAATCATATTAGGATAAATTATCTCTTTTCACTTTTTAGGTGAGTATTTTTTTAGAGATAGAATTCATATTAAACCTGAAGAATTAATAGAAGAAAATATGGATGGATACCAGATTCAACATAAACCCGAGAAATTAAGAGAATACAATATGGATGGATAACAGTATATGCTTCCCTTGCTTTGTTAATGTTTAGCTTTTGCACCTTTACTCTAGAATTTTTCACCTAGATTAGTGTCATTGCTATTTTAACCCCTTCTAAAAACATTACCTTCTCAGCATGGTTTAATGTTAATTTGGTCCTCAACTTCTTCTGTATATGTGCTTATGACATTATCATAATTTTTTCTGCATAACTGAAAAACAATGCTCCTGTATCAACATACCTGAAGTCAGGCCCCAATATTAATTAATTAATTTCACAAGGCCTTCCTAATGTTAGGTGTGTTCTCAGAAACAAGTTTAATCACCTTTGTGCAGACTGCTTTTTTTTACTCAGAAATATTCTCATATTTATCTTAAAGAATACGTTTCTTTTAAATAACTAGTCCATAAGTCTGTGATTTATCTATGCGAATTTATACAAAATCCGCTGCATGTCATTCTCAGTTTTACCATTTTATGCTGAAACCTCAACATTAACATTCTAAAGCTAGAGTACTTTAAACATATAAGACCCTCTCTGACTTCTGAATCAGCAAAAACCTATATGCATGCCATGATATTTAGCCATATAAACTACTGCCATACCACATGGTCTCACACTTCAAAGGCCATTCCGAAACCTCTACAGTCTCTCTTCAAGGCAACTCTGAAAGTTCTTGATAAAAAACCTGTACATTGTCATTATTGTAACATTTTAAGTAAGTACAACATTTTAGACTTTGAACGTCATCAGATGTTTCTGGATGCATGCCTTGTTTTTAAAGTTTTAAATGGACTTGCTCCTCCTCCTCTAACAGATTTTATAAGCAGAAAAACCATTACTAGAATAAACACTAGAGCTTTAACCAGAGGAGACTGTAACGTTCAGCGGCGTAGGACCAAATTTGGCCAAATGGTTGCATCCATCAGAGGAGCACAGTTATGGAACACACTGCCAGCTCATGTTAGGGGCTGTGTAACCTACATACTTTTTGAAACATTGGTTGAAAACTAACCAGACATGTGTTCACAGGTAAATTGATCTGTTTCCATGGGTCTGTTAACCTCATTTTATTGTTAACCTAATTTTATTGTGATTTTATGTTATTGGCATCTTATCTGTTTGTGTCCGCTCTGTTCTCTCCTGTAGCATCTTGTTTAATGTTCACTGTTTTTATCTGCCTTAGGACAGCGGATGCAAATTAGCTGTCCTAATTAGCTAATTCTGGTATATTTACATTGATGCTTTATGCTGACATGTTGATGAATATGCATTCTTCTAATTCAAATAAATAAAATAAATAAAAAATAAAATGACTAAATCAGTATAGAATTTATCTTTCAGGTTTTTTAAACTAACATTTTTTCCCCAAAATTAAGTATTGGAAAATGAAAAAAGCTCCCAAACTAAATAAAAACAATAAAACACTAAAATAGGGCTTTTTTCCTTTTCGATTAATTTATTAATAATTGGATAGCCAAATAACAATTGCAAAAGTTTCCTTATAGAAGATTTTTCACTAAATTAAACCAGGTTAAACTGTAACTTTTTCAATCGAGGAGATCTGGATAGAACATATTGACAGATGAAAACATTTTTTAAAATCTTAAATGCAAAATGTTTACATATTATTTTATGATTTTAGTATAATTACTGCTCTAAGTGGGTCACTCTGTCAGCTAAATGTTTAAGTCTCTATTCTCCAGTTGACGATTAACCAATTACCAAATTAGTTCAGGAGTATTTCAAAAATCAACTAATCACAATTAATCTAATTAATTGTTTCAACCCTACAAGAAAACATTATTACCACATTACCACTTTGAGCTTATTTCACAGTAGTGTGAAGGGATCTTATTTTGAAACTGGTCCCTGATATTGCAGTAGTGTGAAGGGCTCTTATTTTGAAGGTGGTCCCTGATTTCTCATGCTTGACGTTTATCACGTGACCCATTATTTATTCTATCAGCCCCTGTGATCAGCCCAATCAGCCTGCACGCCTCTCCTCACTCTCAAACTAAAAGTTTCAGTGATTTTTGGAAACTTCCAGGAAAAATAAGGTATGTTTTTATGTATTAGTGCAACCTGGTTTTAGAAAGCTAACGCGATGTTTTAAAAATCCTTTTTGTAGTTCTCAAATATTAGTAGGTCCATGTTGGCTATTGATGGCAAGGAAAACATAAGAAATATTCTAGCAAACTGCTGCGTCATTGTGTTGCGTAACAAAGTAACTTTTTACTCCCATGTTGGAACAAGATTTGAACTTCTCTTGCGCTTCCGTTGATGCATTTGCTATAAAACACAGGGAGATTTGTTAAAAGTCTCCAATTTTGTGTTTTGCAGGCTCGTATAAATGATTTCCTCTTTATATGAACCTAATGGTCGCGGCAGGACAGTCCTCAAAGATCTTAACAGCAAACTTCTCAAAACTTTGTTCTTCTTTGTGTACCGTAAAAACTAAATCTCAACAAAGTGCGCAATGATTTTTTTCTTTTTCTGCTGCTCCATTTGAGCATGATGTTGAAACAGCTACTGACCGATTCGGTTCAAACTTTGAAAGTTTTTGTTGTTTAATCCCCACAGCAGTTTGATAAACATGTCTCTACAGAACATGATGAGTTGTCATTTATTTGTTGCCATGGGAACTGCTTTATAAGTTTCTTTCTCTCTCATGTTCCATTAATTTCCTTTTCTACTTCTATTCTTTATTATTCTGCTGTCAATTCCAGTTTATGTGGAGCAACTTACAAAAATGCAAAAACTATAGGCCCCCTTCTTCTCTAAAGCATTAAGAAAATAAGACGGATCACAGAAAGGTTAGTGCTATTTTATCAAACATTTGATATCTGTTGCACAGGACATTAACTTTTCACCTTAATAGCACCACCTCTTTCCACTGGCTGTTAGAGATTCAGTCAGCCATTATAAAGAGAACAAGTACCAACCAATCCATATGGTTTTATGGTTTATTTCATGTGTGAAATGTAAATAAATGCCCTTTTGTGCTCAGACAAAAGATGTCCTGTAGTCATCAGAGCACACCCTATATGTCTGTTTATGTTGATTGATGTAAGGTGTGGTGACAGGCTTCATCACGTTATAGGAGATAAGTTAAAGAAACAAGGTTAGTTAACGAGCACAGAGGTCAACCTGGTTTTAGAATGCTAAAGGGATGTTTTAAAAATCCTGTTTGTAATTTTCAAACACAAGTAGGCCTATTTTGGCTATTGATGGCAAGAAAAACGTAAGAAATTGTCTGGAAAAATGCTTCGTCATTGTGTTGCAATGTAACTTTTTACTATAATAATTACAAAACATAACTACAAGATATGAACTTATCTTGTGCTTCCATTGTGTCATTTATTATAAAACACAGGTTAATTTATTAAATCACCAGTCCAATCTTGCGTTTTGTAGGATCAAATAAATGATTGCCTCCTTATATTAACCTATAGGTCGCTGCCAGACAGTCCTCAAAGGTCTTAACAGTAAAGTACTCAAAGTTTACTAAAGTTTATTTATTTTTTTTTGTAAAAACTAAATCTGAACAAAGTATGCAGTGATTTTTCTTTTTTTTTTTTTTTTGTCTGCTGCTGCATTTTAGAATCAGAATTACTTTATTAATCCCTTGTGGGTTATTCTTTTCTTGCATTGCAACCATATACAGAAGAGAGAAAAATAGGATTGTAAGTACAATAGAGCAAAAATTAAATACAGTATAATAAGGGAGAATAAAATAAGTAAAATTAGTAAAATTACATCCTTCCCATATAAACAGTATAAAAGAAGATATAAGAATAAAACAAGGATCATATTATATAGAATCGACAGTATTTAGAATTTACAATGGTGCTTAGTACCAGATTACAATTATTGCACGTGGCCGTGTTATTGCGCAAAGTGAAATAATGAAATAAATAAATATTAATGAATGAAATCAAATGACTGTCAGAGAGTTGAATTATACAGTTTGATGGCCAATGTCAGGAATGACTTCCTGTGGCGCTCTGTGCTGCAGAGTGATGAAATGCGTCTCTTACCCATTTGACCATGATGTTGAAACTGGTACTGACTGATTAGGTTCAAACTTTGAAAGTTATTTTTTTTTAATCCCCACAGCATTTTCATAAACATGTCTCTACAAAACATGATCGACTCTCATTTATTTTTTGCAATGGGAACTTTCCTGTTCCATTATTTTCCTCTTCCACTTCCTTTCTTTATTATTCTGCTCTCAAGTCCAGCTTATGTGGATCAACTTGCAAAATTGTAAAAACAATGGGCCCCCCTCTTCGCTAAAGCATTAAGAAAATAAGACGGATCACAGAAAGGTTAGAGCTATTTTATCAAACATTTGATATCTGTTGCACAGGACATTAACTTTTCACCTTAATAGCACCAACTCTTTCTGCAAAAGATGTCCTGTAGTCATCAGAGCACACCCAATATGTCTGTTTATGTTGATTGATGAAAGGTGTGTTGACAGACTTCATCACGTTATAGAAGATAAGTTAAACAAACAAGGTTAGTTAAGGAGCACAGAGGTCAGGAAGATAGAATTAACTGGAAAAAAAGATATATATATATATATATTTTTTTTCTGGTCTTTATAATTACATTTCCTGTTCTTAAGGAAATTAAAGGGGTATGGTGCGAAAACTCCAACAGTGACTCGAAATAAATACCTTCTTAATCTATTATTGTTCATTAATGCCAACACTTTATTTTATACACAAAAAGTTACAATAAGAAATTTTAAAATGAAAGATAGATGTAAGTCAGATATGAAGGGTCAGGGTTTAGTCATATTGGTTAGAATTAAGAGTTTATCACATATCTTAAAGTGCTGCAGCTCCCAATATACATACTAAACTCTGGCTAATGGTTCATAGCACTAGTTCCTGCTCACAGATGATAAGGCTGTTAGATAAAAAGTTCATGATGTGCTGGAAAACTGGAATAAAAAGCTAGTGAAAGAATTATACGTGGTTTTAAAATACATTTAAAATGTATTTATCAATTAGAATCTCAGTTACATATTCAATAAGTATTTTTTAAAATGTCAATTATTGCATTAGAATCCAAATCAAAAATTTAAAAATTGACATTTTGGACTCTAGGCCCATTCCTTCTACCTTCATCTCCTTTTAAACAACTCTTTGGGGGAAAATCTATTTAAAATGACTCTATAATGTCTCCCCTTTCCCTACAAATATATTTGGCCTGATAAAATGGACAGGCCTCATGATCTGACCGTATCTGTGCGTGTTTCTAGATGGCGAACGAGGCCAAGCCGTGCCCCTGTGATATTGGTGATCGGTCTGATTACGGAGGGCTGGGCCAGGAGGTCCAGATTGAACATGTCAAAGCATATATAGTTAAACCCTCCGCTGCATCGGACAAGGCTGTGATTGTCTTCCAGGACATTTTCGGATGGGAGCTCCCCAACACCAGATACATGGCTGACATGCTGGCTGCCAATGGATATATGTGTGTAAAATTATTTTATGCATATTAACCAATAAATGCTTTAGGATTGTTGCAATCATTCGCTGTGATGTTTATTTCATGGTTTGTCCTATGCAGTGCCGTTTGTCCAGATTTCTTTGTTGGGAAGGAAGCTTGGAGTCCAACCAAAGACTGGTCCACTTTTCAGGACTGGCTTAAAGATAAAAAACCAACAGAAATTAACAAGTAAGAAAACTTAAATTATTTATTCTTTTAACAAAATGCACATAATCTGACAATGATTTCTGTCTCAGAGAGGTTGATGCTGTGCTGAAGTACCTGAAGGAGCAGTGTGGAGCCAAACGCATCGGAACTGTGGGTTTTTGCTGGGGAGGAGTTGCAACACATTATGTGGCCTTGCAATATCCAGAAATCAAAGCCGGAGTGTCCGTCTATGGTATTCTCTTTTTTCAGCAGAATATGTACTGTTGCTTTTTTTAGTTGGATTTAGATGATTTTTGTGTTGTTTTGCAGGAATAGTTCGTGAAAGGGATGACAGGTATGCGCTGAAGAGCCCGACTCTCTTCATCTTTGCAGAAAGCGATAATGTCATCCCTCTAGACCAAGTAAGTACCACCGAAAACCTTTAAACTACAGTTTGTCCTAAAAGTTATTGTTTATACAATAACTTGCAAAAATGTTTAAAACCCTTAAAATGTAAAATTCAGTAAATATAACTAGAATAGAGTGAAAAAGCAAACTATTTTTATACATGTTTTTTTTAGCTGTGTGAAAAAGGCATATTTGCTCACTCCACTTCCATTTTTATAACCATGAATACACAGTTAAAAAATATTGCTTTTTTTGAAGCACTTTATGCATTGATACTGGTATCGGGTTCGACAGCAGTGTAAAACACTCGTACTTGAAACAACCGCATCCTCTGAATCGATACCACTTCTATATTGGAAAAAGATCACAGTATCAAAACAATTAACCCTAGCTGTCAAGAGGCCCTTCGCTATTGGAAAAAAAGCTTCTTCTATTGCAACTAAGCTGCACTGCATCCAAGGTCACCATCGTGTCTCTTTCACAAGATCCAACAAACTAGTGCAGGGGGAAAAAAATCCCAGTGCAGCTCAAAACCACACAATCTTGGAATAAAACCTTTTAGTGCTGGAGAATAGGCAGCCCTAAAAGGTTTAATGACCCATAAAGGATTTAAGTAGGGCTGGGTATTTTCGCCAAAGTCTTGAATCGATTTGATTTTGATTCATTCATTTGTAAATTTGAATAATTTCGATTCAATCTTTTTTTTTACAATAATGAAAGTGTTTCAATTGTGTTTCAAAATACTCATGTATTTATTTTTTTTTTCCTGTCACATTAAACAAAGTGCAATCTTATAAATCAGTTTAAACATGAGATGTGAACAAAACTGTCTCAAAAGTACAAACTCGTCTGTGAAAAGTGAAAAAGTGAAGCCTCACTCGAGCAAGCAGACGTAACACAGCAGGTATGCATGAGCTGCATTATCTTCCCTGCACAAACCATATTTGAAGCATTATCTGTAACAACTACAAGGTGTTTGCTGGTCAGCCCCCATTTGTTAATGTCTTCAGTCCACCTATTGGGTATATTTGCTGCTGTCTGGCTTGAAGTAATCTTGAGAGCATCTTTCCGGCTCATTTGAATGTGAAAGTTTGAACGTGCATCATTATAAAATGAATCGATCTCATTCCCTAGACATCGATTTTTAAAAAATGTAAAGGAATCAATTCAAAATCGATTAAATATATATATTTTTTTACCCAGCCCTAGATTTAAGGGTCATTAATTCAGCATATTTTGTTCAATTCATCTAACAAACTCTTCACTGCAGGCTACACGGTGGCATTTTGTAGCTCTCTCTTGCAGCAAGAAGGTTCTGGGTTTGATTCCCTTCTCAGGGTCTTTCTGCATGGAGATTGCATGTACTCTACTGCAACATATTCTAAAGTAAATAAAGTTATGCACAGTATTTCGTACGTTTTTCGTCAAAAAAACAGATCAGTGCGCAGGCAGACGAAAAAAGCAGATCCGCGGACGGATGTAAAACTAGTGCAATAATTACTTCCTGATGTCTCTAACTAGGTTGCTTGCTGTTTTGTATCTTAGGGTTAGGGTTAATTGTATGTTAAATTCTATGTTATTGAATGGTGCCTAAGATGCGCAAGGATATCTTGTCTCGAGGCAAGACGTAAAAATACGACAAAAAAAAAACGTCAAAAGTACACAATTACTGTGCATAACTTTTTGTACGATTTCATACTAACTGATAATGAGAATACACTGGTTCTCTCTGTGCATGCGTGGGCTTTCTCCCCGTCTACAAACATAATTGTTAGGTTAATTTGTGACTCTAAATTGTCCAGAGGCAAGGGTATGAATGGTAGTATATTTTTGTAATGGACTGGCAACCTGTCCAGGGTGTACCCTGCTTTTGATTATAGATTAAATGCTTTAAAACACCAGCCCCACTGTGATCCCGGCAGATGAAGTAAATTGGATTTTTCACTGTTTGCTCAACATCTTGAACCACCCAGAGACAACAGCTTTGACATTTTTATTAAGCACTTCTAAGTATTCTCCCTTTATCCCTGCATATCAGTCTCTATGCATTATATGGGCATGAATCAATGGTTTAAGGAGTATCATAAAAAAAAAAAAAAATGGTTTCCACAAAGGTCATTTTTTTTGGATTTCCATCATTTCAATTGATTTACAGCCAGCTTTAAGCTGTTTATATTTGCATTTAGAAATGAACTGCTTTGTGTTATTTTCTCTTTAAATACGTTAGATTGCTCAAATGTGACACATTTCACCCTTCAGGTGAGCTCCCTGGAAGCTAAACTGAAGGAGAAATGCACAGTGGACTACCAGGTGAAAATATTTCCTGGGCAGACTCATGGTTTTGTCCACCGCAAGAGAGAGGACATCAACCCTGCTGATAAACCCCAGATCGAGGAGGCGAGGAAGGATATGCTCAACTGGCTGAATAAGTACATCTGAAAAACATGTAAACGAAGAAAAATCTATATTTTACTTGAAAGCTATAATCAGAATCACATCAGTAGCTGTGTGTCTAGGTTGATTTTACTTTTGTATTTTCTCAATGTCTGGGTAATGAAGTCTGTCTGAATGAAATAGAGAAACACTTCTGAACAGAAAAAATGTGCCCTAACATTTTATACCAGAAAATGTAAATGTACAAACATGAATATAAATAAAAGTGAAACACACATTTCAGCAGATTAACGTTTTATTGGTGCCTGTGTAACGAATAAAGCTTGAACATTTTGTATCAAACGATAAATAGCGATACCAACTATGATGTGAACATGGAGCTGGAGGAAGTGCCTAAGACCTCTGAAACGTCTCCTGCAGAGCAAACTACATCTGCTTAACTTCAGTCTTCACTCTCTCCTGGGTTTCGGATGTCGTCTATCTTAAGGATCATTTTAACCACCTGCGTAGCCAAAAGGATCTGCTGCTTCTTGCCAATCAAGGTTTCAATCACATGTTGCTGCTTCATGTCTGTGCAGGAGGAAAAAAAAGCCAATTATTGATTGACATTGATTAAATGCAGCTCTGTTTGTAAATGAGATCATATAAAAGAAAGCAGTCTCCTTACCGTTGGTGTTTTTGTGTAAACAGTCGATGCCAAGGAACGGGTTGTTTTCCTTGACTTGTCTGGCTCGGACTTCAGCCATAGTCTGAATGGGGCTCAGTCCGCTGTTTTCAGCCAGTGCCATCGGGATGACCTCTAGAGCATCAGCGAACGACCTCATGGCATATTGCTCCAAGGATGGACACTAACAGGGAAAACACACATTGATCAAGAGGTGTAAGCCCTTAAATGGTGCTGAATCCATCTCTAAGTCCTACCTTATCTGCAGCCTGGTTCACAGCGAGGGCACATGCGATTTCTGATGCTCCGCCTCCATACACAACACGGTTGTCTCTGACCAAATTGCGAATTACACACAGAGCATCATGAAGGGCACGCTTGGCCTCCTCGATGATCTAAGAACAATCAATTTATGAATCAGTTAATAAAATATACACGCACCAATAAGTCCGTATTTAACACTGTGAGGAATCGTAGCTGCTCACCATTTTGTTGCCACCACGGATGAAAATGGTTACGGCCCTGGTGTTTTTGCATTCTGTGATCACCAGCATATGGTCCTTTGTTGTTCCGAAGGAGATCTCCTTAACCAAGCCGGCGGCACCGAGTTTCTCCGGTGTCAGCTCACAGAACCTCGGCACGATCCTCCCCCCGGTGGCTATCGCTATCAACTACAGGGAAAACATACCAGAATACTCAGGAACAGAACCGTATATAAAACAATACACTTAATTATTTATTGCTTGATCAAATTGTTTAAGGAAAAATTCAGCGTTAATGACTTTAGCACATTTGAACCATTTCTTACTTCAATCTCTGGCCCCCCGACCCAGCGCACAGCAGGCAGCTCGTTTTGCAGCAGAAGGTGGTTGGCCTCGTCATCAAAGCCCCACTGGCAGATGGCCAAGTTAGCACCGGTGCTTTTCACCTAAAATCAAACACAAAAAGGTTTCTTAAAATAGTAAGATAATTAGCTCCTGCAGCAACAGCATTCATTTTCGGTATCTACCTGCTTGATCATCTCCTCAAACTTCTCTTTCTCATATTTCTGAAGGGCTTTGTAGTCTTCAACTGAGGTGACATCCAACTTATGCTTGGTCTTGGGCTTCGGGGGCTCAAATGGGCAGGTTAGAATCGCAATTTTAGCATCCTTTAAAATCTGAATAAAAGAAAGATAAAGTAGAGTCATTAGTCCCATTATAACATAGATATAATACGCACATTTATTTGTCCCTGATCCTGTTTAATTTATTCCTTATACGACTTAAAATATTTGTCACTTTCCAAATTAGGGATCAGAAGCAGATATTTAATAGATTTAGAAAGACCCACTTCTCCCACGATCTTTCTTATGTACTCATTCATACCTTGGGCATCTGAGGGTGGCTGAACTCCTTGTCGACTACAACCCCTTTGATGAGCTGTGTGTCCTCCAGCTTTCCTCCTACTTTCCCCTCCACCTTGATGAGCTCAAAGTCAACATCCTTTCTCTCCATGTCGGCCACAGTGAGGATGGCATTCACTGCGATCTCTGCCATCTGTCTGTGGCACCGGTTAATTCTAGAAATAAACCATACATTTAAAAACCAAGCAGGCATAACCATTGAGCTCTGTGGCTAATGGGCAATTTCAAAGTCTTTGTTCAAAGGAAATAATGTTCTCAACTACCAATCGATTCATGAAACAGAATATTCTGCTTAGAAAAAAAAACATAAATTTGAATGAAATACCCAAGCACCGAATGACTTACACTTTTGATCCCAGCGTTGTCATGGCAGTTTGGATGAGAGGTTCAGTGTTGTTGGGGTCACAGGGGAAACTTTCAGCCATCTTGTCCAGCGTCTCTATGGCTATACGTGCGGCTTGGTCATAGCCATCGGAAATCCTGATGGGGTGGATTCCTCGGTCCAGCAGCAGCTCTGCTTCCTCCAGCAGTGCTCCAGCAAGCACTAAGAAGGCAAAGATAAAAATGAGCAGATTGTCAGAATCTAAAGCTGCATTTGAGCAAGGAGTGAAGTTTTAGACATGGTAAGGCGTTTATATGGAACATAACAGGACGGCTGTGGTTAGTCATCAAGATCTGTTCATTTCAGTATCAATAGTTTACAAACATTAAAGTGTGGACATAGCTATTTAAATTTCTTAACCTTAAAAAAACAACCATCTGTCTGAAGAACCCTTTGGATGCAATCTACAGAGGCTCTGTGTTCACTGCTTCAATGAAGGATTCTATAAGCTTTGGAAAGTTCCAGAGAGCCAAGAGGGGTCTTCATTTTTGCAGGTAAGCTGACAAACTGAGCAGTCAGAACATTCTCGCCAAGCTGCACTCAATGAGATTTGACTTCAAGTGATATAGTACAGATGTTAAGACAGCAAACTATTGATTTTGCTTCTTATTTAGGCACATTTAATGTCTAAGCCATAATGTGGCTACAGTGTTCAAAACAACCTGTTTAGGGTCTTATTTTCTGCACGCCCTTCTCTCTCTGTTGTTCTTCCTATCGAGTTACAAATAAAGGCAACCAGCACTACAGGACAGAAAACATTGAAGAGCTAAATAGTTACCGACTGCTGAATGTTTTGTAAAATGGGCTATTGTATTGTATTATATATATCTATTTTTTTTTTACTATTTTTTCAAGGCTGCACTTTTAAAAAGATGAAATTGTCCAGAGAGCTGTTTCAAACGAAATTTCCTTCTGTTTTACAATTGTGAAAACAAAATGACAAGTAACATCTGTCTAAGTCTTAATCTGTACATTAAGTAAATTAGAGACCTTATTATTCCTATTATAAAATGAAGGATTTACTAGAGGCAGGTGAATCTTCCTACCCAGTTGTAATGCACACCATTTATACTAAGGTCACTACCTCTTAATTTCTTTTTCAGTTCACACATATTTGACTAACAAGAGCTCCTATATTATCACAATAAGAATTTAATCGACTTTTTATCTTGCCAAAAAAAAAAAAAAAATAAGTAAAAAAATAGCCATACCTAATGTCTTTATGTGTAAAGCTACTAGTTTCCAATACTTTCAGCAGAATGCATCCAGAGGTACATTCACAGATCAGCACCTACTAACATACCAACAACTCCGGTGGTCCCGTCACCAATCTCATCATCTTGGGACTTGGACAGCTCCACCATAAGTTTGGCGATCTGGTGATCCACATCCATCATGCTGAGAATAGTGGCTCCATCGTTAGTGACAGTCACTTCTCCATCCTTGTCAACCATCATTTTGTCCAGACCTAATAAACACACAATATTTAAGTACCTTAGTAAAATAATAAATGTTTAGACAACTATTAGGGGAGTGGAGGCCTAGTGGTTAGGGCATAGAAATTGGAAGAGGTTCTGAGTTCAAGCCCCACTCCCACAGACTGCCACTCTGGGTCCCTGAGCAAGACCCTTAACCCCACACTGCTCCCCAAGGGGATGGGTTAAATACACAGTAAAGTTATCCAATGTGAGATTAATAAAGTTCAATTAATACTATTATCATTACGTACCATTAGGTCCCAAGGATGTTTTCAGCGTTGAAGCGACTGCTTTGCCTGCCATGATGTGAGACTGTAAAACACAACATTTAAAAATTATTCATTATTATTTCTCAACAGTTAAGATATTCTCATATGCATTGGTATTTGAGCGGATTAACATCACTACTGACCATGGTGGGCAGGACTCTCTATGTAAGGAAACACCCCCTGTCTGAGCGCTACCCAAGGAGCACATGGGCCCTAATGTTAGCATGACTGCTTACACATCTGACAGCTGCTTCACCGACGATTAATAACATTCAGACTGTTTTCACAACTCCCGAATGCAGACGAGGGATGCCTTTTTAATACGATTATTTCGCGCGTAACCCAAATACAAAGGAACCATGAAATGTACTGCTTTTAATCGAAATGCTAACTTTTTGCTAGCTAGCCCATTGTACCTTCAATGCGTCAATGCCCGTTAGCCGAGTCTTCTTGTCTTGGTCCTTAATGATGATGAAGGGCCTGCCATATTCATCAAATGCCAATGTGCCCAGAGAGGACATCTTGACTGCAGATTTAAGAGTCTCGACAGGTGCTCAGTACTTAGAAACGCGAGTTTTAACGATGTTGATCTGGAGTGCTGCTGAGCTGCAAGTCGCACGGATCTGCCGGCGACTTCTGGAAGGCTCCACGGGCGGGGAGGGCGGAACCAAATACCCAGAAATCTGGGTACTAAATGCTCAGAAACTATTTTTTAGAGGGAGATCCACTCTGATTTTTAAAGCGTGAGCCTATAAGATTTATAAAAAATAAACCAAGATCACCATGAAGGCTATTTAGAAGAATATTAATAAAACAATATTTTGTGTGCAACGTGGTTTATTCCAGTCACGTTGAATCTCACCGTAACTACTCTCATCTCGCGGGAGTTCAGAAAAAACACTGTTCATGCAGTGGGGAGACAAGGCGAATTAGTAAAGGACAGCTGAAAAGGTAAATCATACTAATAGGAGGTTAATGCAGACTATTTTTTACGAGTTATATTGAATGGCATGTGGTACCAAAATTAACACTTAATTCAGATGGACGGATCCAACTAAAAACAGAAGGATTATAAGGTCCTTTAAGGTTCAGATTAAGTTTGGTTTATTTTTTCATCACTTAACTCAAACTTTGTTTCATGTTTATGTGATTTGTTTTAGCACTAAGTTTTAAAACATAGAACTCCTGTTTTCACGTGAGCTAACTTCTTCTTCTTCTTCTTCTTCTTCTTCTTCTTGGATTTATTGGCGGTTGACAACAAACATTTAGTAGCATTACCGCCACTTACTGGTATGGAGTGTGGTCCGTGATGGACTCACGTGAGCTAACTGCAGCCATCGTGAATGTTTGACGTAACTTCCGCCAAATGCTCTCATTATTATGGTTCCGGTCCGATTGGGGAGGCTTTTTCTAACCAGGAAGGTGTTTCTGTACTCGTCTGTCTGTTATTTATCCAAGTATGTTGGTAAGGGAATCAATACGATCTACATTTCTTAAGCTGAGTTGATGGTCTGACTTGTAATCATTGTTAATCCATCAATAGCAGTTGTGTTTATTCAGACATCCCAAGCTCCAAAAACTGATTTCAGGGAGATGCTGAAGACATAATACTTAAAAGAAATTCTAATGATGATATGCGCTGGAACAGACATGGTTACTGATAGGTCCTTGGGATCTATTTCATTCTTTTTCTTTAAAAATTCTGTTTTACTAATTATTCAAAAATAATTAGGTGATAGCTTCAGTGGTATTGAGATAGGATCACAGTTTTCATCTGCTAAATGTTTTTTTTCCACAAATAAAAAAGAATGCTTTAATCTTTACAGATGAATTTAACAGTTTTTCTTTTGTTCTTATTCAAATTTTATAGTAAATGGTAGTTTTAACGTCAATTAAGTCAAAAATATGTAAATTATAAATGTCTATTGGCCTCATAAGAAATAGAATTTCTATTGAACCTAATTGAAAAGAAATTTCACTTCATGCAGCTCTCTTAATATATTTGAATCTCTTGCCCTCTTTTTTATTTCATGCTTTTCTGGGCCCCCATGAAAACATGCTGCCCCCCTCCTGGCCACCTGGTACAGTTAGTCTAGATCCACCACTGTTCCTCACCTTTACTAGACTTGGATATACTTTAGTATATTCTGCTGTAAAATTAGTCCCACATTTTCATTTTTTACTCCAGCATTCAACCTCTGCCGTTTCACAGGATGCTCAGCTTTGAGTGGTAACTAGGTGACTGCCAAAGAGTAACCCAGAGAAACTTATCGGACTGATCCAATCAGCTCTGATCAACCAGTCGCCTGGAACGCTGGTTGAACAGAGCATCGCTTTGGACAGATACGCTGCACAGGTTTCCTTTAACCTTATATAAGGCCAGGGGTGTAAATCCTACCCATCATGGCATCCTGACCCAACGATTCGATTATTTTTGATACCGAGGTATACACCACGATACGATTTGATTCATTGGTTAATTAATTTTTTTTTTTTTACCTTACAGGCTAGACAATGTTTCAAATTTGAAATAAATCAAAGAAAGCTGTAATATCGTTATGCATTTTTTTTTGAGAAACAACCGCAAATAACAGACGTAGCAAAGTTTGCTCCACCTAGGCCTATGAAAACCTCATTCACTGTAAAATAATAATGCCTCTGTGTTATACAGTCTGAAAGGCCTTGTATCAAAAAATACTGCAAGCGGAAAGAGCGTAATGGCTAAAGGAAGCAAGGTAGGAGGGTAAAATAGGTTTAGCACCACCGCAGCCCGGGAGTCAGAATAACGTCCAGAAGCAAATGATTAAAAAAGACCGGAGGTAAAAAAACCCCCCCAAAAAAACATGAATCGATACTCTTGCGGACGTGTCGATGCATCAGATCGTCGGCTGTTGGATCGATGCATCGATACAAAACGATTATTATTTGCACCCCTATATAAGTCCGTGGTTTTAGGACCAGGACTGTACAAGAGATAACTTCATTTGAGCTCTTTGGTCTTCAGTTGTGGAACCAACATCCTCATAAACAGCCTAAATATGTAGAGGCGTCTCTAAACAGACTTCCACTGTGTAGTTTATAGTTGTAAAGTAAGGATACGTGATTTTTTAACTTTTTATGTTTTGTTTTCACAAATAAAAATTAGGCATTGTGCTGCTAGACTTTTGTATTCATTTGCCTAAGCCAGTACTTTGTAGAAGCACCAGTTCCCTGCAGGTATAGATGCTGATCATGTGGGACATGTTGCTGTCAGTTGTAGAGAAAGGCAGTTTGCAGCTTTTTCTTAGCATTTTCCTT
>NW_015151050.1:117304-154576 GCF_000732505.1 Cyprinodon variegatus
AATGCATGCCACACTAGTCAGCTATTTTTTAAATTATCACTCCAACTTTCCATTATGTACTACTTTATGTTGGTCTATCACATTGAAATGTAGTTGTAACGTTTTATGTCATTTTAATGGCTTCCTCTTCAGTGCTTATTTATTTGTTCTCTTTTCTTTAAAGGATTTTAATTGCCCATTCTAAGATGAATGCCCTGTTTATACGTACACTTCTTCTTATGTCTAGCTTTTTAAGTCAAATTAAAGGTGACTTAGTGAGGTTTTCTACACAAAGGAGGGTGGTGTCCTAGTGGTTAGAGCAGTGCTCTTGTGCTCTGAGAAGGTTGCAAGTACCCAGTTTGATCCCCACAGCCTTCACACTGGGTCCCTGAGCAAGACCCTTAACCCCACACTGCTCCTCAGGCGCCACACAATGACAGCCCACTGCTCCCCAAGGGGATGGGTCAAATACAGAGGTGAATTTCTCCACTGTGATCAATAAAGTTCAATTATTATTAAAGCTAAAACAGAAACACCTTTCTGACAAACAGGTGTTGATTCTCATTTCCTTTATCCTTTAAGTGCTTATTTTGACAATGTTGTGTAAATCTTTATTGACAAGCTAACTAGTCAAAACCAGGCAGTAAACCTGGCTGTCGGGAATTCATTTAATGTGTTTATATGCATGTTTCCTTTTCCTTTCTTTTCTAGCATGCCTTCTGAGGAGAAACCTCGTTTTGTCGTGTTGTACGGGTCTCAGAAGGGTCAAGCTCAGTCCATAGCCGAGGGCATTGCTGAGGAGGCTGAGGAGCACGGGCTGGTTGCTGATCTGTGCTGCCTGAACCAGAGTGAGAAGGTACCAGCTAATACTCTGTGCTCTACTGCATGATTCTCTGCAAACAAGAAGAATTTAAGGAGGTAATGAAATCCCACAAACAGTTAGACATTTTACAGTATGTCTGGTTTCAGTACAATTTGGACAAGGAGAGAGCCCCAGTGGTATTCGTTGTGTCCACCACTGGAGATGGGGACCCTCCAGACAATGCCCTCCAGTTTGTGAAGCGCATCAAGAAGAGGACCCTCTCCCCTGACCACTATAAACACCTTTTATATACTCTTTTAGGTAATGATAACGCCACTCTTCATAGTTTTGCAAAAATTGGCAAAGCTTTCTGTAGTTTTTCTGGAGCATCATCAGTTGGTCTCTGTTTTTCTCAGCTTTAGGAGACACAAATTATGCAAATTTCTGCAACTGTGGCAAGACAATCGAACGTCGTCTTCAGGAACTGGGAGCCAAACAGTTTTATCAGACGGGGTACGCTGATGACGGCGTAGGGTATGTAGGAGTCAGCTTTGATAACTTGTCTCTTCTTTATGCTGCCGTTGATTGATAATCCCCCCTGATTTTTTTCCTCTAAGGTTGGAGCTGGTTATTGACCCTTGGCTTGAAGGACTGTGGAAAGCTATTAAAGGAGCCTTATCAAATATGGCTTCTGACGGGACGACTCAGCTAAAGGAGAATGTAGAGGATTCTGCTAAAGACATCCCGGACTCGTCCCCATTGGACGTCCAGTTAAAGCGCCTGAGCATCACTGATAAACAGAAGTCTGAGCTGGACTCACATGCTTCTCCGTTGAAGGTTGCTGGTGTTAGGCCAGCTTCTACCGGGAGCACTGGTTTACCATCCGAATCTACCTCATCTGCCCCGCATGTTTCCCTGGTAGCCTCACTGCAGCGCTCTGTGCCGCCGCTCTCTGAGTCCTCTCTGAATGTTCCTGCTCTATCTCCACCGTTCTTACAGGTTACCTTTCAGGAGGCGGATGTTGTGGAACAGGTGAAGGCTTTTTAAAAGACGAAAAGACAAGAATGTTTGCTGTAGTTCACTCTTCATCCAATAAATATCTTTTTTTTTCAGACTTTTGAACCATTGCACAGGGAGACTCTTCATCAGGTGCCGATCTCCAAGGCGGTTCAGCTGAGCAAAGGAGATTCAGTGAAGACGGCCATTCTGCTGGAACTGGATATTTCTGTAAGCATCTTTATATGCTAAGCATAGAGTTCTGTCAAGGCGCAGAACAGGGTACCCAGTATTCAAGGCAAGACAGACAGTCGGATAATTCAAAGCATTTATTAAGAAACGGCGGATCTGCAGTTACAGCAAGGACGTCCAAGGCAGGAACCTCTGTAGGAGGAAAAGTCAGGTTAGTGACCATGTTAATCTGACGGAGGATGATTACGAACATGTGAGTCACTAACCTGGTTTTATAGCTTAGTCCGGGCCAGAGAATGAGGTTTAGTCCAATAAGAAGGGGTGGGCGCCGCTCATAGAGTCCCAGACACTGTAGTACGAGAGGACGTGAAACAAGCAAAAGATCAGATCCAAAGGAAGCCGGATAACCTAGAAAGCGAAGCCATAGCCGGTGTCGAAGAGGTTCACAGGAGTCTGAGCCAGAAGATCAGAGATCCAAAGAGTCACCAAAGGGAAATTCAGGTCAATGTCAGGAAGCAGATCCAGGTTCAGTCAACAGGCAGAATCCAACAGGAGTTTGAGGACAGGTCAGGCAAAAAAACAGATCAGAACAGGAACAGGCTGGCTCAGAGGTCCAAAGGCAGAATGGGTCAGGATCAGGCAATCAGAACACAAATGAGTACGCTAGAGAAGTCTCACCAAAGGCTCAAATAATCTGGCACTGATGACTGGGAGCAAGCAGGTTAAATAGAGACTGAAGCAGGTGACACAGGTGATGATAAACAAAGGTGATGGGAAACTGGGCGGAGCTAGACAGGTGAATGGAATGAACAATCAAGCCAGTGATCAGCGCCAAGATCATGACAACTTAATTTATTAATCAACTCCCCATCTCTCACAGAGTCTCATCTTATTCCATCGGCTCACCTCACTGGTTTCTCTTTAGCTCCAGGGAATGAGATGACAATGAGGAAAAGTCAATCTTGTTGCCATCCAATTTTGATCATCCTACTGGATATTATTCAAGTTCAGTTGCCATTAATAATCCCCTCTGTAATCTTGTTATGCAGGCTTTCATACCACTCAACATGAAAAAAGACCTTGAACTGTTTTCACATAGAGATCATGGAAAGAAAATCAGTTAAAGATCTTCAGTTTCTGCTCAAAGCCCTGCAAGAAATATCTGAATAATAAATATTATTATATTCAAATAAAACTAGAGCTGCTTTTCTTTGGAACTCGTCTTTTTTCACATTAAACTTTGAGGTGTTTGTTGCCGAAAAGCTCAACTTTACTCTCGTATTAGTAGGACACTCTCAGGAGAGTTTATAAAACTAAATGTTTATAGTTATGATGGAAAAAGGAAGAAGCCTTTTGTTGCAGACCTAATTAAGTTAGAAAGTGGTTCTAAGACGCTGCTCTTAGCGGCAGTTCTCCTTCAACCAGGCTTTTTTTTTTTTTTACCTTCCTTAATGTTTTGTCTGTGGTGTGAAATTAAATGGAGTCCTTGCCCAGCTTTGTTTGCAATCGTTCCAGTTTGACACGTTTCACTCTGTGGTTTTGTGGTAATTTCTTTACTTCTAAAAACCGACCTTCATCTGCCTCACATTAACACATGCTTATTATATATATATATATATATAGAGAGAGAGAGAGAGAGAGAGAGAGAGAGAGAGAGAGAGAGAGAGAGAGAGTTTCTTTTTTCCCTCACTGTGAATGAATGCCCTAAAACACTATGAACTTTTTCAATTTTTTAAGTGTTACTTTAATGCCAGAACACACTGATTTTGCATCCGATCTGACAGAAAACCGTGTTGGACGAGGTTGTGGCATTTAGAGCTCAATGAAAGTCAATGGGGATCATCGCACCCGACATGATTTCCTGCAAGAGGGGTTGTGTTGCGAATGAGAAAGCCCCCAGGTCTATTTTAGTTGGACTACGCAACAATCCAGTGGCAATTTTATAGGTCTGACGGGAAGAGAGACACAGTTACAAAGTAAAACACATCCGCTTTTTAGGAAAATATGAAATAAATCTGTTAATCGCACTGAGTCGCACCGAGCATATATAGCAAGCGGGACAGACTGGTGCAAAAACAAAGAATGAAACATTAAAAAAGAATGCCCATTATAGGAGTTCAGGAGGACAGAAAACAGATAAAGTAAAGTAGTGATCCCCTTTTAGCCTCACAAAAAACCACTGGTGGGTTAAGGCCTTTAAGACCATTTGTATGTGTTTACCAAAGACATGAAGCTGGATTGTGTTTATCTGATCTGACTAAGCCTCACAGGTTCTTGAAATGTGTCCCGTTTTCGTCACCAGGGTTGCCCATCCATGAACTATCAACCTGGAGATTCCCTTGACATTTTCTGCCCAAACAGGGCTGAAGAGGTGGACCAACTGCTGCACAGACTGGGCCTCCAGTCCCAACAGAACCATCGCGTTCAGATTACTCTAAGGGAGGATACAAAGAAAAAAGGCAAGATCAAAACTGTGTTGTTTTTTTTCTGGTTTAAAGATTAATACCTGAATGTTGACAAGATAAACCAAACTGCATGTTTTTTGTGTTTGCTTTTCATAAAGTTTTCTCTTCATTGAAATGATGTATTCCCTTCTTATAGGTGCTCAGGTTCCATCACACTTCCCTCAGAGCATTTCTCTGCTGTTGCTGCTCACTTGGTGCCTTGAGATCAGGAGCGTTCCTAAGAAGGTGCTGTAGTCTCCAAGGTTGATCTGCATTTTGGCTCAGTTTAATTTGAGCATGCATGCGTTCACAGGTCTTTTCACTAATTTTACTGAGGTTAAGGGTAAAGAATCAATTAACAAATAATGATTAAAAAAATGGATATGAGTAGTTTGGTGTTGATTTTTATGAAAAAGTGAGTATGAAAGCTTTGTCTAATATTTAACCAACAAATCTAAACAAGTCAAAAGAAATAGTTTGATTCCCCGCAATGAGAGAAAAAGGATAGCCTCATGTATGAAGAGCAGCCAGGTTAAAAGAGACAGCATTGAGTTTAGGTGTTCCCTGTCAGCAGCTGAATCTATATCCCTGAGGGCCAGAAGTCACATAATAAAGGCAGAGTAGGACAGGAGACGTCTTGCAGGAAATATTTATGTTTTCATCCAGTTAGTTTCTTTTTTATGTGTTGTTTTTAACTTTATAACTACAGATCGAACAAATTTAGATTCTTTAAAGATCAGGGCTTAGTGTACGGGCAGGTAATGTAATGTCATGTAGATCCTGCTTTCTTGTTCCTGACAAAAAATACAGGTGTTCAAGAGTTGATTAGCTAACTGAAGGCTGAGTTCAGAGAGTCTGGGGCTGAAGTTAAAATATTCATCAAACTTTTAAGGACAGAGGATGTCTTCTGCATGAATTCCACCCTTTTTGTTGCCAGACTTAGGAGAGGACTGTCTCTGATCTACTAACACCTTCCTGTAGTCGTGGTCTGTTTTTTTAAATAGATTGAATACTTTTTACTTTCATTAATGTATTTTTTTCACTATTTGATTTTTTTCATCTCTTGGGAAATTATTATTTATATGTTTATGTGTAGAAAAAAAACTGATATATTAAAATTATCAACTGGAGGAATATGTCAAAGGTTAAGGCGATTGCCTCCCAAAAATGTAACCAAATCTACAGTCAATGCAAAAACCGAAAGAAGCAAAATGACTGAAGTGCGACAAACACAACTGATGAGAACCCAGGTTTATCTTCCCTGTGAGGAATGTACCGTTAAAAACTCTAAGCTTGTTTTTGTGCGTTGTATTGCGCTGCTCAGGTAACGAAAGACTTGTTTAACAGAAGATATATTCAGTTCTGCAGCTCAAGAATCACATAGCAACAAAAAAATGTGTGAATGGAGCTGGTTGCTGCGATGGTAATATGCATTTCAGCTTCATTTTCCATGCTGTGTGATTTATTTAGAAGAAAAAATCTGTTAAAATTAATGTTTTCCTGGATTTCCACAAAGATAATGACTCTAAACCCTATGAACATTTTTTTTTTTCATGTGGTTCTCTTTATTTAAATGTTTTTTCATATTATATGATATTGTAATTTGACCAGTGGCTGAGTAAAGTTGGATTATTACACCCAAATGTGTTTTTTTTTCTCAATTATGATCTTTAATGTCTTCAAAGCCTCCAATTTTAAAATTTTTTTTATGATTTAACTGGTATTTAAATTCAAACTTCAGCTTTCCGTTTGCAAGTGGAACTCAGTACCTGATTGCAGTAATAGGCTCTGATGAATTTGGGCATTAAAAGCTTGCCTCTGGCTCGAATGGCCTGCAAAATTATCTTTTAAGTTTAATGACATTTTATATTGGCTGGATTAGCACCTCGGTTATTAAACTGTCTTTCATAACTATGCCAGAATTAAGCTGGTAGTCTTTTTTTTTTTTTGTGGGGTATATAATGCCAGTCTTTTGTATCATTAAATAGAGCTTCATTTTCTCCTGTGGATTCAGCCTTCACTAAGGATAAAGTGTTACAGTAATGGCTACCATGGCTGATGGAGCAGCGGAGCAGCCTTGGGTAAAATCACATCTGTTTTGTGTCTTTCTGAAGGCTTTTCTGCGTGCCTTAGTGGAGCATACATCAGACAGCGCCCAGAAGAGGAGACTGCAGGAGCTCTGCAGTAAGCAAGGGGCTGCAGACTACAACCTCTTTGTACGAGATCCAAGCCTGAGCGTCCTGGAGCTCTTAGCAGCCTTCCCGTCCTGCTCGCCTCCTCTCAGCCTCCTCATAGGTCAGACATGGTGCTGGTTGCTCATGTATTTCCATATGCATTTAAATTTGTGTTCACATCATAGGAATACATTCTCTGGTAGTACAAAATGATACAAATCATTCTTAAGCAGAGCCTCCATTTTATTTGCAAGAGAAGTAATGCCAGAGTGGAAGCATAAATCAATCCAGCATTAATTCTGGGATTATTTACAGTTTCATGATAACAGGGATGCAGAATTAAATTTATGTTATTTTGTGTTTAAATATAAGGACGAAATAAACTGCGGAGGTCATCACCTTAATAGCTGCCATTGAGCCATGCTGCATGGTGGGGCAGCGTAACGTCTCTGGGAAGCTGATAATGTATTAACAAACAAAACATTTGTAACATGATAGAATAAGACTTTCTGGCAATAATCATGGTAGAAAGAGGAGGCTTTAGCAAGTAAACGCACCTCATAGAACCACGTTTCAACATTCCTCTGAGAGTAACTAGAGCCCCCCATTCAAAGCACTGCTAACAGCACACACTCTCTTACTGCATTGAATGCCAGAAGACACTAAACACAGAAGGCTAAATCGCAGTTAGCGTCTACTTTATTGAAACAAAGTGGAAAATAGTCTTACCTGTCATACCAGTCTTTTAATGAGGGGTTTTCATTTCAATACACTGGATATCATTAATTGTTTTACATATTTCATTCATCCTTTTTTAGTAGTCCAATAGGTTCCTGTTCTGTTCTATCTAATACATATGTTTAATAAGGTGTAAGAAAAGTTTTTGTTTATCAGTCAGTATTTAATTAACGCACAATACATTTTTACGATCTGATGTACTACATAAAATATTTAGCTCCTTATGTTAAAGAAAGATCCTCTTCCTACAAGAGAAAATGTGTGCTTATTAATCGATAAGATCATTCAACTTTAGATGAATTAACCAATCGATAACTTTCATTTCCAGTTTTTAGTTGGTATTGTGGTCTTAGGGAAATGTTTCTGATTGTTTGCAGCTTAGGATCTGGCTTTTACAGCTTAGTAGATCTTTTTTTGACAGTTCAACCCATTCAAAAGTCTATTTTGCTGTTGTTTGGATCATTGCCCTGGAGAAACTCCACATCCCTCCATGTTCCACCAATTATTTCAAAGTTCTAAAGTTATAACTATCAGATTTAGCAAGTCACCAATTTCCATTGCTTTTTTTTCTTTGTGAACCAGTTCCTGAAATGCACCACTATCACAGGCTGAAAAGTGACCTCTCCGTACACACTTATTGTTACTGAGGACAAATAACAAATTCTTTTGCTAATCTAACCACGAAATGGACCCTAATTCCTCAAAATCCACTGAAGTGGTCTGCTATAATAGTTTTGCATTGTAATTGTGAAATTAAAAAACAAAATTAAAAACTATTTGAATTTGACATTTTGCCTAACAGGGTACGGAAAGACAAGCCCTTCCGGTCACATTTTCTTTTCCTGTACTTGTTTACCTTATATGTTCTGTCATATAATCCATAGCAGTGAGCTTTGTATCGATCCAAGCAACCACAGCACAAGCAAATACCATGGATAATATTTTTCATTTTGCTCTCTATAATATATGTAAATGAATATTTGATGAACAGAAGGCCTCCATATATTACACTATTAAATTTTCATCAGGTTTATTATATTTAATCAGGTCTTTCTGTTCAGGTTAAGAAAGCCATGAATGTTAGTCTTTTTTTCTGCCATAGTTCATTTTATCCACTAGGGGTCACTGTAACCCAATCAAAGAAGCTTTCTGTGTGCAGTCAGAAAGTATGAAGTGTTTATTGTCAAAGCTTTTTATCACAGCAGTCACATATTGTAATTTGGAGGACTACTTATTTTTTTCCCCCTTTATATGTCCTTCAGGCCCAATAAAGTTTAGTCAATAATTTCTAAGTATATTTCAAGGTTTACCATTTATCTACCTCGGTGATAATCATTTTATCCTGTCTTGTTTTTCATGGAGCCAGCTGTTGGTTTAACGCTAACATTTTCCTTCAGCTCAGTAAAATAGTTGGCTGATCATTCCGTGCAGATCCTGATGAGCTTTGACTGGAACTTACCAGACAGTTAATTTAAGTTAGCTTCAGCTTCACATAAACAAGTTGTCGTCCTCCAAATCAGCTGTGTCAAAGCTTTGGACCTACTCTCAATGTCAGATATTTCAGGCCAATTTTGCCAAACCCAGCACCTTCTTCTTTTTTTTATTTTTACTCCCTTCCAGTGGTGAACTGATGCAGAAACTGTCTATCCGGACATCTCGCCCATGTGAGAAATGTGGCGTTCTAGCCCCCGCAGGGTAACAGCTGTTAACGCCGGTTTTGCGGATGTGCCTTGGAGCTTTGGAAGGACAAAAAAAAAAAAAAAAGCTCAATATCTGTCCGGAGCAAAGGGTAATGGTCAAATCTGGCTTGGAGTGTCACCGGCAAAACGCACCTCTGCAGTTTTTCCGCTTCTCCTGCTTCATTACCTCCATCGAAGGGCAGGTGTTTGCTGATGTTGTTCACTGACTGTAAATATCGGGGGGGATGTATTTAACCCCAGAAGACTATATCCTGTTTCATGTTGAATGTAGACATAAACCTAGGGTATAATTTGAGCTAGTCTTCTACCACTTAGAGCTTTCGTTCTCTTGTTATATGATCCATTGTTTGGAGAGTGTTAGATATAATCCTTAGGGTCCTGATTGTTCTTTAGTTGAAATAACGCTGTTTTAATGCAATTTCTTTTAAGCTTGAAATGCAAATCAGGCCTAATTAAAGGTCTGTGTAATAAGATATCCTCCTCTACATTTTTCTATTATTTCATACTTTATTCTTTTAGATAATCAAACACATTTTATAATCAGGCCGGAGTAAAATTTGATTTAAAAAAAATTGTGATTATTCAGTTAAAGCCATGCAAACCAACCTGTAACCATCATGCAACTATTACCCTTCTTAATTTCTAAATTCATGATGATCAACCAAGTTATTTTTTTCAAAGAAGTCATGCCTATTTATTTACTGTCAGGTAGATTTGAGAAATAACTCATATAGAACCTAAAACATAAAAAAAAGACAACCTACATCTTACTTCTCAGACTAAAGAGATTAAAGAATAGATGAGAAATAAAACCTTAAAATAGCTTTTATATTAGCAAAGCCTCTATTATTGCAGAAAAAGCTACTCTACCATTTCCAAGACTCTAGAGAACCACTAGAAGAACCATTATACACAAACAGAGAAAACATCAGCTTGACTCCAAGCTGAATTCTCAGGGTATTTGTGAGTTTGCAAAGTCGAAAGAAGAAGTGTAGAACTAAACCTGATTGCTAAACATAATCAGGCATGCCAAATTTGAGAAAACATGGAACAATGGGAAACCTTCCCAGGAGTGACCAGCTGACCACAATCACTCCAAGAGTGTATCTATTGTCAAAGCAGGAGTCATAAAGCCACTCCAGGAGGTCATAAAGGAACCCAGAAACTAAAGCCCCCTGGATAGCATTGCTGTTTGTTTAAGGTCAGAGTTCATGAATGAACAATAAGAAACCAAATGTTTTTAAATGCAAATACAGCATCTATAGGAGGGTTTCAAAGGGAAGTAAGACCTGTTTATATTTGACTAAAAACATCTCAATGACCTCAAGGCTGGAGAAAATATTTTATGGACTCTCCAGACTAAGGTGGAACGTTTAGCTTTCACTACATTCTGCGGCAGACAAAAGTATGCTGGTCTGAGGCTGCCTGAGCCAGAAGCTGGATGACCTAGCAATTCATTTCAGTTTATTTATATAGTGCCAATTCACAACACATCATCTCAAAACACTTTACAGAGACCTTTCAACCAGATCATACAGTCAAATTGATCAAAAGTTTTCTATCTAAGGAAAGAAACTGTTGATTGAATCGACTTATCGACTCTACAGCAATCCCTCAAACCAAGCATGCTTGTTGTGACAGTGGAGAGTAAAACTATCTTTTAAAAGAAAGAAACCTCCAGCAGAACCAGGCTCAGTGTGAGCGGCCATCTGCCGAGGCCGTCTGGGGTTCAAGGATACAGAAGCAGACATGCAGAAAGAAGCAGAATGGGTCGACCTTCAGCAGGCTGTTCCTGCTCAGAAACCCACAAATTAAACCTGATTTTTTAAAGTTCTGAAATGAAGATTGAGTCAGAATTTCTACACAGTGATGGAACAGGATTTTTGTCATTGATTGCAGACCTTTAATCACAGTTGTTGAAGCTTTTGTCTCTTGATCAATAAATATATTTTATTTTAATTGAATTAAGGGATAATCTGGACTAGATTTACTATTAAAGTGTGACAAAGGTGCAAAACCCATAAGACATAATAAAATGCCATTGTCATTTTTCCTTTGTATGTTTTTTTGTTTTATGGAAACCATGAGCTTAGAGATGGTGAGGTTTTCAAATTTGATTTCAAGATAATTTATTTTTTTAACTCCCTAATTTCACATGCAGCCAAAAAAAAGATTTATAATTTACTAAAAGTTTATACTTTTACTATAAACCTCATTGCTGACTCATTTTTTAATCCATAAAAAAGGTACTTTTGCATAAGAATTGCATCACAGACACGCTTTAGTTAAAGAATAGATTACTTTGCTGTGCACTGTGATCGATGATCCGCCTAAGAAATTATCATTTCAGAAACATAGCTGCGTATTATTGGACAAAATCTCTTGGATGAAATCCTTTTTTCCCCCCCAGTTTTCTTTCAAGTGGATAATTTGAAATATGCCCTGGAGCTGCTTATTTAAATTTTTTTTCTACATAGATGTTTTTGGAATGGAAGAGCTGTATCATCATGTTGCAGCAAAGCAAAAATGATGGATGGATTTTGTTCTGCTTCACATACGTCCTGTCACCCAGTGACAGGAAGGCAGCCAGTGGAGCGCTGCGCAGGTGGAAGGGATTGTCTTAAGGTACATGATGTACCTTCTGATGAAGAGATGCAGGCTTCCACTGATGGAAAGGATAGGGTGAGAAATGTTGTCCAAAAACATCAGGATTTGTCAGCACACTCACAGTGCCTTGCAAAATTATTCATTACCTTTGAAACCTTTATGAAGTGGAAAGAGGAGGACATCTTGTTTTCATTTTTTTGTAGATAAAGTATAGTGTGCATTTCAATTCAGCCACATTTACTCTGATAACAGTAAATAACAAAATATCAATAACAGTTAATCATTATTCTTACAATCAGACTTTCTATGATTTAGATGAAGTATTTTAATGTGTTAGGAAGGTTCAGTTTCACAGGTGCTCTCCTGAAGGGTAACAGCAGAAGGCTGCAAGAGAAATGCCTCAAAATAGGTGCAGCTATAATTGCACCAAAATTTTTCAAGGTAAAGACTGCACCCCAAGCATTTTTTTTTTTGTATTTTGTTATTAAAAGTTAAAATTTTCCCTCCAGTTCACAATTCACATTAAACCCTCCTCAAATACATTCAACTTTTGGGATATAAAACAAGATTGGAACATTTCTATGACTTATAAGCCTACTTTCACTGCACTTTGTTATTTATGTCGTAAAAATGTCATCGGATTTTTAAAAATCCATCGTGCTTTGGCTTATCCCTAATTATTTCGGAACATTTTATAGAAAACTGATTCCCTTAGATTTGCTTCAGCGGTGAAAAACCACATTGATTACAGAAGAAGAAGCAAGACCAGCAACTTTTTGTAGATAAGCGGTAGCTTCTCTGTGCATTTAGACTTTTTCTTTTTGTTCCAGAACAAAAAGCTTCGATCACCGTAGTGTCTTATCCACCCTGCATAGATTTTTAAAAGAGATCAGTATCTGTCCAGGATGATTTAGTTGGCTTTTTAATCCAGTGAAATCTATTGCTTTCATATCTGTCTCTGCAGGAACTTTACCAACTTTGCTGACAGTTTCAGCTGAAATGTTAAAATCTCAAACCTCCTCCTACTTTGACATATCCATGTTCCTTCCTTTTCATGAACTCAAATGTCATCAGTCTTCTAATCTTAAACACATGTGTTTTGATTGTTAGCATAGACATACTGAGAGCTTTCTCTTCTATTTTGCTTCTTAAATCTTGTTTTTTTTACACAACAGATATTTAGTCAAAGAGACAAATGGATGTAAACCTGCAGAGCTGCTTCTGGGGCGCTCTTTGAGCCATCTAGATGTCAGATGGATCTAGAAAAAGAGGAGAGAACAGAATCAGTCCAGCTGTTATGTCTTTGTGAGCAATTTAGCAGAAAAATGTGTTATTGTAAAACCTCAGCTGGTGCATATGGAGCAAATTTACTTATTCTTTCTTCATCCGTCATGCAGATCCAAATAAAACGTGAGGAGCGCATAGGCTTCGCATCACATAACTCTCAATCCGCCGCCTTCTCCTGTGTCTAATGAGCAGCGCTGGTCACTGAGCTGTTGCTATGGGGTCAGAAATATCTCATACTTTTCCTGATTTCTCCGGCACCTCGTCACGCGCATTACCCTAAAGAGGGCACCTTCATGGCTGGCATGGAAATAAGCTCTGCATAAGCAATCTGTTTCCTACTGGCTCCACATCTGGACGCTTGGGATTCCATAACCCTGAGTTTGTAATTTTAATAAATATAGAAGTGTGTCCCAGAAACAAGACTGTAACCTGCGTGGAGGGAGGGGGGGGACTTAGGATAGATTGGTATAGGCAGGATGTCTCGGTGGACCACGGTGACTTTCACATATCTCTTTTTCCCACCTTCCCTCTGCTCTGTCATGGGTGTAACAAGATCTTAGCTCCGACAACAAGATGATTGACATTTTTGCTTGCCTTTCAGAGCTTTTGCCGAAACTGCAGCCCAGGCCTTATTCAGCAGCGAGGTGAGTGGACGACAAAAACAGGTTCTTTGTGTTTTCATGCAGTTTTCTGCTATGACACCCACTTTTATTATCTGAAACAAAACATTTCCATAAATGTGTGTCTTATTTTGCTTTGATAAACCAGGGGGGATTGCTTATTTCTTCTCATTTCCAATTGATATTTTCAAGTCGCCCGAACCAGGAAAATTAGGCGTCCCTGTAGCAGCTGTGGTATTTTATGAAACAGAGTTTAAACATTTGGTCCCTTCAACCTTTTTGATTTCGCATATTTATGTGAATTATTAATGGACAATAAATCCTTATGTTTATCTATTATTATTAGGCTCTTTTACATTAACACTATAATAAAAATACACTGAAATGAAGCCAGATTTACAAAAAAAGGTGTTTTTTCCCCCAAAAATAACCTCATAAAGGGCATTATTTTGATACAAAGCATTTTGACTATTAGTGCATTTGCGAACCAGAGACTTCAGGACATATATGACAGTTATAAAATGCTTTATATGGGACCTTTAGTATATTTTTTTAAGTTTTTTATGACAAAACAACACAAAGCACATCAAAGGTGTCATGAATTGAAGGAAAAAGTATGCATGGGTTTCAAAATAACAGTTAAAACAATTATTTCCCTTTCGGTACTTTGGCAAGTATTTTTAATTTGCATTCAATTGAAACTGGACTCAACTGTTTGGTTTCTTTGAACTTAATTTTGGAGTATTATAATACATTTCAGTGAATATTAATGAAAGTCACACATTTTAGGGATTTATTAACAAGAAAAGAACTATAGCTTGGTTATTTTCTTTCCTTTGATAAGCTACAGCTATTGTGAAGCAATCGTATGATTACACAGGAATAGTTTTGCTGCTATATTCATTGCTCAGTTTGGAAAATTAACTAACGTTTAAGTCAGTCGGATATCAATTGAGAATCTTTGGAAATAAATGTGTTATTTTTGACATTCTTTAAGAAAGCATATATACGTCTGCTTCAGACTAAAGTTTGTTACAGATTCTCCTTTTCAGTTCCTGTATTCCTCTGAGTTTTTTCCCCTTTGTAATCATTGTGATGGAATGAAACTACACAAATGACTGGACTTTAAATATTGCATAGCCTTTAGCTAGTGGTGCTTGGCTTAAATAGGTCGAGCATTCCTTCTTTTTAGCCTCACTTAGCTCCTCATTGATTTGCCTGTCCTTTTAAGCTAGTGCCTATTAGGCCTGCTTTAAAGCTCATGTGGAACAGCAGCATCTAAGGCGATGTCAGAACTTCCCAACTGCTCTCATTATTCCCTCGCTCTAGCTGCGTATTCATGCATGTGTGTTTGTGTGGCCAGGTGGAGAATGGACAGGAGAGAGGGTGGCGGTAGTTTATCAGATGCTGTGCAGACATTAGAGACTTGCATTATTGATGCCTTGGTCAATAGAGGTCTCCAGTGGCCCACAGGAACTGGAAAGTGAAGGATGAGAGGAGCACAAGAGTGCTGTAACCAGCAGTGGGGTTGAAAACACATTTACTGTAGCCAGGCAAGCAAAAACCTTCACCGTTATGTGTAGATGTTGTAGGTAAACTTTCTGTATTTTAGTAATATATGCATAGAATTAATGAAAAAATATTAAAAAGTCCTGGTGGAAAAAAAACACCCCCTGTTAAATTCCATATATATATAAGATTAATTAATTTATATATCATTTATTTGTAGTAAAAGAACCTTCAAGTGTTTAAAACCCCGACACCTCTGATTCCGCTTGGCCCTTATTTAACAAATTCCCCAATCCCCAGGTAAACACAGTTCCTATAAAACCCTAGGTATTCTATTTTTTTAAGGTTTTGCAGAAACTCATTAAAGTAACCTGTAAATTATGAATAAGGGTTTCAGTTATTTTGATGCTAAGGTTTTGAACTGAGAGTTCAAAGAAATAAGATGGGATAGAAACAATAAGAAAATGCTATTTTTCATTAGAAAGTTAATCACTTTTAGATATTAAGATTTTCTCTTCTTGTAACGTTTTCCTGATTTTAATATTTTTACTATTCATACTGAATTATTCTATATTTACTTTAGCAGTGCTCACTGTGACCTTGACAATAAAAATATCCAGCAAACGTTGGTCCAAAATCTGTTTCTTGTATCTGCAAAATATTTATCCTTTACATAATATGTCCAGAAGTTTTGTTTTTAAAGACTTTTCAAAGGAGAAAGATATGAAAATGTTGCTTTTAACTCTGACTGATGAGGCATCCATTATCTATCAGGCGAAGCTTTTTCAATCAATAACTGAATCATCAGAAAAGCAGCTGTTTCGCACTTGATTATAGTCTCCTATAGAAGGTCAGCATCATCTAAAGATCTTGACTGAGTTTATTTTCTTCACATATATCAGTTATAGTTTAGAGTAATAAGTCCTTCCCTGAAATAGTCTCTTTGCATCTTCCTGGGATGTTGTCATCTTAAATTTCTTTGCTTTTTTTCCTGCAAAATTACAAAATGACCATCAACCCTGTTTTTTGGAGAGGTTAAAAGTGACACTATGTGATTTAAAAAAAATATATATTATCATGTATACCTGTTATAAAAAAATCAATTAGGATGGATACAATTACTGTTGAATTGGATGATTAATTGTTTTAAATAAATAAGATAAAGAAAAGTAGACTAAAATGGAACAACTTTACAAATGTAATGAATTGAAGCTGAGTTGCTGATTTTCTATTTTGAATTCTGCTGTTATTTTTGGTTTAAACTGTTTGCACAGACGATAAGCCTTGTCTGTTCATATTGTTAATAATGTCTTTTCCTCTCAGTTGTCTGTTAAACTCTTTATTTTCAACATTCGTTGTGTTTCTGTTTGCTTGATGCCTCATGTAAACACCCTCTGGTCCTTCTCTCTCTGTTTCCTCGCCTCGTCCTCTCTGGGCTCTTCTTTGCAGTTCCCTTCTCAGGCATCCAGGAAAGTTTCATTTTGTCTTCAGTGTGGTTGAGTTCCCAGCATGCTCTGGGAGGCCCACAGGCGGACGAGGCTTATGCACTGGCTGGCTTTTTGACATTGTCAATCCCAGCCTGGTTTTCCCTGTGCAGACTGAAGCCTCCAGTAGCCCGGCTCTACCAAAGGTAATTATTTTACTAGAGAAACTCTAGTATTTTGTGTACTTTTGTGGTCTCTGCCTTAGTTCAGTCATTTCTAAGCGCTCACATCAGCTGATTAGGCATTTCGATCCGCTTGAAGTTCAAAGCTTCCTTCCTCTGAAATGCGTCTGCCTTGATTTAAACACTATTTACTACATGTGTTCTGTTCTGAAATATCCTCAGTGTAACAGGCTGTAACAATCCACTTTGGACCAGTTGCGTTTGTGTAGCTAATTAAAAGGAAGAAATTGCAGACTCAATGGATTCCAGTTAAATCCAGAACATTTTCTCATTAGAGCGTTTTAGAATAACGAGTAGATCAATTATTAGAATTGGTGGGACCGCAGTGGCTCCGCAGCACTGTTGTAATTATGCTCATTATTTTGATTGATTTGTAATTCTTGCTGACCCTTTAGATTCATGTGAGTTTGAGACCCAACTGCTCCTTTCGACCTCCTTCTGACCCATCAGTGCCCGTTATTATGATTGGACCTGGAACTGGAGTGGCTCCTTTTATCGGATTCCTTCAACAAAGGTATGAACAATTGATGGATGAATGTGTGACTGCTGTAATAGCTGAGTGAAAACTGTATTTTGCTTTGCAGCAAGAAGATGCAGCAGAAACCTGTTAAAATCATTGATCCTCCTTCACTTATATGGTTTAGTATATACCCAGGTTAAATGCTTGAAAACTCTTTTGCCTCAGTGATCATCAGTCATGGATGTCAAGTATTTTTTTTGCCTATCTTATTATTCTTTATTTTTCTATTAATCATCTTTCATAAAATCTTTGTCAAAGATGTTTTTGAGTTGTTAATGAGATGTTTTTGTGTTAACTCTAACAGAACAAAGACAAAGGGCAACATATTCTCCTTCATGCTGTTTTTTCTGAAATATTGTGCAGGAAGAGTAAATTATCTACTGAGGTAAAATTTAAGGTAGTCAGTTCTGGTTCCTAAAAAATCATGGCTTCTTAGAAAATACATAGTTTAAAAAACATGTACAACTATAGGGTAAAAATATTGGGCTCATTGTGATTTCATCAAATGTTTTCCATTCTTGACCTTTTAGTGATTATCATATTTTTGGTGATGTTACTTCATAGGTAGCAGAAGGTGTAATAGTTTGGTGATGATAGACCATCGATTAATAAAACCAGCAGTTACTGGTTTGGAGGAAAGATTCAGCAGAACCTTCTGAGCTGACTGGTTGAAGCAACTCCTAGTCCCCGCCTAACAAAGCTTAGTTTTAGTCAATAACAGGAACAAATTAACTAGCAGCAGGTGCCGCGTAAAACCACAAGAAAAGCTCGTAGACTTTTGCTACTTCTCCTTTTAGAGATGAAATTGTGGATTATAACAAAACGGATGTGGCGGCCGGAGATACACGTATCGATGATTTTTTTGTCTTCAGTGTGGTTGCTTTCATCACAGCTGTATATCCCTCATTGAACCTTGATACTTTATCGTGATTGGCTGATCCGTTTTGGGTCTGTTTCTGCAGCAGGGATATTTTTAAATGGAGATTTCAGTCGCTTCCTTAGTTTTCTCTGCCTTTTTGCACATCATTTTCTTCATTTATTCAATAACAATTCCCTATAGCACGAGCTAATGTGTGTGTTGATTGATTATTATTATTATTATTTTTTTCAATTTGTAGATTACTTAGGTTTTTGCTTTCATCTCAAGTCAACTTAATCTATACAGAAATATTGGAAACTGATTTGGTAAAAAAAAGGTACATACTTTTTCACCGTGTTTTTCTCTGAAAAGAATAAAGAAAATCTACTTAAAAGTTCCCAAAACATTTAATCAATCTTTTTGTTGCTAGGTCACGCACTCTAGATGAATATGCTTTTAAATGTCTCATTAAAAACCCAGAGCGAACTTGACTTTTAGAGACATCGTGAGTGTTTTTCTATTTCCAATTTAAGACTGTAGAAACCTGTAATACTAAGATTTATGTTTTCTTTCTTGAACCTAATAAAAAGTGAATAAAAAATCAAACCATATCCTTCAGCAAATGTTAAGTATTATTAAAACTTTGAAAGTGTATAGAATTTTTTTTTCCCCTTTACTAGACCATTTAAATGTTAGTGCTTCTAATTATATTCTTCTTAAATAAACAAATTAGAATTAGAATTAGGCTTTCCTGCCACTGGGAGAGAAAGAACTATTTAAGATCTATTTTGAAAGTGTCCACGTCGATAGCGCTGCATAACGCACCAGTGCCACTGCTGTTTGTTACAAAATGAACTCCTGTTGTGTGTTGGTTAAGATGTTCATGTCAAATCAAAGCAGTGCAAACAGTGACATGTACTCAGTTCTGTTTAAAATTCTTTTTATGAATATTCATGACACCAAAGTGGTGTTAAATGCTCATCATCTTGCATATTTTTAGGTAGCCTGCAGAGACAATTAGTTGTGACGCAGCTCTGTGCTAATAAATGTCCAACATCATGTTCATCAAGTAAAGGGTAGTAAATCTAGCAGCGAGGGCTGTGAGCACGTCAGGGATTATTTCAGATGCTGTCCTCTTCCTAGCAGGAGTAAATCAGTCCCACTCTGATGGGCATGTTTACGACTTCCGTAATAAAGAGCGAGGATTCAAAGCTTCACGTGGGTTATTATTGATTCCAGAATAAAAAGTCCAGAAGGTGCTGGCTGTGTTATTGGTTTAAATCACTGCTTGTAATTGCTGATGAGGTGGTGTGAGGATATCTACTGTCGGCTAAGTAGGATGTAAGAAGGAACTTAAAAGTGCTAAAGGGGACTTTGGCTGAAAGATGAATGGGGGAAATCAACTTAATTTAGAAATAGAATTTTTTGTGCTTGCAAAAAAGGTTCATATCCCCTCATTTAATTTATATTTTCTGAAACTGCAATCACAAACTTGGCATTAAGTGTGATGGACATGATACGTATTCGAAAAGTGAAAGAAAATGTGTTTTCTTTTTTATATGAGAGACAGAGAATGATTCCGCCACTTCCGTGTTTTACTATGTAACAGTTTAAAGCTTTTGGGACTTTACTTTGGATCCGGTACAGCTGAGATTGAGTTTTTACTCTTCTTGCCAAATGTTTGCTGTAGGGCTGAAAGAATTAATCGGATTAATCCATTATTGAAATAATCTTCAACTAATTTAGTAATCGATTAATCTTTATAGTATAGAGACTATAACAAACATGTCTTTAGCTGACAGAGCAACCCACTTGGAGTTGGAACCCATTCTACCAAAATTGTGAAAAAATATATACATATTTTCATTTAAGTAATATGTATATATATATATATATATATATATATTACTTTTTTGTCTGTAAATATGCTCTATTCAGAACTCTTCTAGTGGAAAAGTTTTAGGTTCCCCTGGTTTAATTTAGTAAAAAAAAAAAAATTGCAATTATTTGTTCAATTAATTGAACAAATAATTGATATATTAATCAATTAGCCAAATAATCATTGGTTGCAGCCCTAATTTGCTGTGTACTCCAAATTGCTTGTTTCAACAGCAGCTCCTCCAGAGTTACCAAGCAGTATGAATACTCTCACTGTAACACTAAATTATGGGCTGTCAGGCAGCTACCGTGTGACTGACAGCGCTCTACCTAAGCTGATTTTCATGCGTTTAACCACGGACGCTGTGACCTGTCAGAAAGCAGACCCGATCTTCTTTAGGCAGGCTGACAAGTCTAAGTCGTGGGTGGCTTTGTGTAAATGAGGTTGCGCCCCAGTCAGCTCCAATTGTCTCTAAAACCCAGCGACGTGTGCTGTGTTGTGGCAGGTCTGCCTCGGTGTGAGATTGCTCATAGAGGTGACGAAGCCGCGGTTTGATGGATTGTCTGTGGCAGGAAAGCTCAGAATGGATGACTGGTCATCTGGGGTGAGGTGGTGCTGGACCCACTGGGATGGAGATGAAATGTAGGCAGCACATGTTTCAGGCCCTACACTTTGTGCAGAGCACTGCTCTTCGGTTTTCTAGTCTTATAATACGGTATAAATACGGTATATATACGATGTGGGGGGTTTATTAAAGCAGGATTTTTCAGGAATCTATTGTTTGTGGAGGGCTTTGTTTCATAATACAATGAACAAACCTTCATTAAATTCTTCCCTGAAACATCAGTTTTTCTTTTCATTAAATTTCTGTATTGATTCTTTTCTTTCTTCTTTTCTTTCAAGAAACACGTTACAACAAAAACCCTGCACATCGATTTATCAGCTCCACTATCCTTCTCTTCCTCTGCCGTCTCTTTTTCTCTTCTCCTCCCGGATGGTCCAGGAGGATTATATGAACCTGTCATGGAGCTGCATTGTCGCAGCGTCTGACCCTAGCTTGGCCAGCCGCCTTCACGCTCTGACAGGAGATAACAATTGCTGGTTTGTCTGCAGGACGCCGTATCTGGCCTCGAGGCATGAGGCAGGTTCCCGTTTGGCAACAAAACAACACAGGAACGCTTCGATCTCCCTGCCTCTCCTTTTTTCTGCTCCCACTGTTAATCGATTGCCGTTTTCAAAAGTACTTTGTACGAGTTTAGAACAGTGGTAACAAGTGAGAGGAGAGCGTGGAAAGGTCAGGAGCTCACTCGGTGGTACCAGGAGATTACAGTGAGCCCTCCCCTCCCAGTTGTCTTGCATTGATTGCTTTTGCTTTGTTGTTTTAATGGTAAATATGATTGTTTTCAATATTTCTGCTTCACTCTTAACAACAGCTAAACTTTAAAACAGAAATTAAGCTTTAATCTTCTTAAAGGCCTCATCTTTGGAAAGACAAAGTATCAGATAAGAGTAATACAAGAGTACACCTGCCAGCAGCTCACTTTTACAAATTCAGCTTGACAGTTTATATTTGCAGATATTTATCTACCATTAATCATTCTGTAGAAACGGTGTATTGGTGTAATTAGGGGGTGTAGATTCTCCCAGTTTGATGAAATATTTGGCGGCTTTGTTTGTTTTTGAAATGAAAACTGCCATTCCAGATCTTCCCTCATTGAGCTGAAAAAGATAAAGAAAGATATGAAATGACTGATGTTTACCAGGTTTTAACCTCAGCTTCCTTCATACACTCCCCCCCTCTTTCTACTGATCATCTGAATGGGGCTGAAAGGCAGGCGCTTCTGATTTAGACCCCAAATGGAGTGCTCCGCGGATGCCGCCTTTCCCCTTGAGATCGTATTGCAGGCTGTTATAGCGGGGGTATGTGATGTGATGTGATTTGTATTCAGGAAAAGGCGCCGGTGTGGTCTACTCAGAATGGAACCCAGGTTTTTCATATTGGTATTGATCCCTTTAGGGCGGGCGGCGGGAGGAGAGGGAGAGAGAGAGCAAGGAGCCCACTGAAATGAGTTTACTTGAGGCCGTTGGCAGAGCAGAAGAATCTCGTCCAGGATGCTAATGGATGGGAACTGAGCGTGCCGATCGACTTGGCCAGACAGCTTTACAACAAGGTCCTTGTGCATCAAAATATACTTCAAACAAAAGGACTTTAATTCATCTAGTTCCATTTGGGTTTAATTAATAGGAGCAATGCGTTTGCTTCAGTATTCACAATCATACTTGTGTTTTTTTTCTCTCTTTTTACTTACGGCTAATATGTCTAACTTTGACAAATGGTCAGTAAAGTGAGACACAGTTTATTCCTCTAAAAAATATGTAGTTGATGGATGTTTTCTTTCTTAGAATCTGTCAGAAATCGGAAAATAATATATTTATATATCCAGAACCCAAATTGCACAAAAAGGATTCATATTTTGTTCATTTTAACTTTTTTTATCATCGGATTTAAACTGTCTGACTAAATAGTTCATTTTGAGATAAAGCCCCCTATTTTGATCGTGATCATACCAACTAAAATAAGATAGTTGGATTAGAAATTAGCATGATTTTCAATGATGTTTTGCTTTGTAGAATCACCGGATAGTTTGAAAAATGTGTCTAACTGCATGGAGTGATCAGATTTAGTTGGGTGAAAAGCAGGGAAGGAGAATAGGTTCACCTTGTGTATAATATCAAATAAATATCAGGCAAAGTGATGTAGCAGTGAATGGAAACAGGCCCAGCCAATCTTTATAGATGGTCATTTCATCCACCCGCCTCTGTCTCCACCAAAAGGGCAACGCAAGAAGCCAAGTTCTGTGGACTTTCAGCCAGCTAATCGCATCATGAAAGATTCTGGGTTAACAGTTATCTGGGAGAGAGCTGTCACCACAGCAGCAGGTGTGTAGCACAGATAACCGCATCTTCATAGCTGCTTTGTGGCGCTGTGGGGCCTACAGGGGAATTTGGGAGGGTAGCCAAGCTCCAAAGCCACAGAAGGAAACACTTTTTGAGGACAGTTTTTTTTTCCCCCCACTAAAGGACGGCTGGACAAAAAGACATGGATGATGCATCCTGAGCAGACATTTATTTTGCTGGATGAAATCTAATCAGGAGTGCTCTATAATGTCCTTGTTTCTGCGCACATGGTCATTTCCTCGCTTTAAGCAATCGTGGCTCTCATTTTGCTGTCACTACAGCCAGTTTGTAATTATGCCACTCGTCTTCTTTACCCTCTGCTGCGAGGAAGGACTCGCTCTCCTCCACCTGGTCCGCTTGTCTGCTTGTATTGA
The DNA here is from genome assembly GCF_000732505.1 of Cyprinodon variegatus. NCBI lineage: Eukaryota > Metazoa > Chordata > Actinopteri > Cyprinodontiformes > Cyprinodontidae > Cyprinodon > Cyprinodon variegatus. The sequence goes on from NW_015151050.1 coordinate 140,609, forward strand.
TTGACGGCTAACATCCTATGTCTGACTTTCAGACAGGAGGAGAGGAAGGAAAAGCCCGAGGCCCAGTTTGGTGAAACCTGGCTGTTCTTTGGTTGCCGCTACAGAGACAGAGACTACCTGTTCAGGTAAGACACTTAAATTTAGATCGGAAGTGTTCGACACAAAAGTTTCCTTGTTAAAATTATGCATGTTTTAACATTTCCTTCATCTGGAATATTTTCACATTTTCTCATCAAAAAACCAAAAGCCTTATTTGTTTTATTGGGACTTTATTTTCAGCAAGACTTTCCAAAAAAGTTAAAAAACAATTCACTGGACTCTGTTTCCAAGTTTAAAGAAATTTCGCTCCCATTCAGGAAGCTTTTTCAATTCAAAATGTGAGAATTAGAGTTGAGTTCAAGGCTTTATAGATAAACGAAAAACCTTGTTTTGGCTTAGAAAACATGCAAATTGAACAGGAAGAACGAGTCCACCCCTTAGGAACGGGGAGTCATTTGGGTTCTTTGTTAGCCTGCAATATCCGATACTGGTATATACCTGTCAAATGGGGGGGTTGTTAGGGGAATTTGTTGGCCTGGCTGTGAACAGATGGGATGTTCTGGTCCCCTGTATGGGGGTGGAGGTTGTGATGATAGCAGGAAGGGATCAACTCTATCGTTGCTTTGTAGAACTGGATTGTTTTTTAACTTTTTTAGAATAGCTATGACCTGGATGACCGAGAACCTTCACCAGCATGTTTGACCAAGACTGATTTAAGAATAAAATAGTTTAAATTACTTATTTTTTTCCTAAGAAAGTCTGAAAAGTGTGGCAGGCATGTGTCTTATCCTGAAACCCTTTGATATAGTCTAATCCAACTCATCCAATTCACCTACCGTAATTTTCGGACTATAAGCCTCGATATAACAATGCGGCTTATCTATGGACTTTTACAGCTAACGGCCACTAGGGTAATACGGTACCTTAATCTATGGATTTTACTATCCACCATGTTGACGTCACATTTGCTTCAACACACAAGTAGCCGCGCGCGCGGGAATGAGGACGTCCTCCGGAAGCAGACTCTGAGAAAGACGGACATTGCGAGCGCAAGGCAGTTTGTGTGACACCCTCATTATGGAAAACAAACGTTGAAATGCATATGATGCAGCTTTTAAGTTTAAGGCAGCCAATTTGGCAGTAAACGAAGGAAATAGAACCACTGCACGTAACCTTGGAATCAACGAGTCAATGGCGAGACGTTGGAGACGCCAGCAGGAAGAATTGTCTCAATTCAATTGTGTTTAAACGTTAATAAATAGGAGCTTCCACAAACAGTTGCCTCTTTCCAGACAATCCTCTCTGTGCACGAACCATATGGTAATTAAACATAAAAAACCTGCGGCTTATAGTCCGGTGCGGCTTGTATATGTACAAATCATGCAATTTAGCTTCTGCGGCTTATATTCAGGTGAGGCTTATAGTCTGAAAATTACGGTAATTAAAACACAGAGCTAAGAGTCCTGTACTCTGAATCTGCAGTTAAATTTGATTTTAAGTAAGAGAGGTACAAGAAGCTGTTGTTGAAGGAAGCTAAAGGGAGTCATGTCAGTAGTTTGTGGTAAGTTACAGCATACAGCATACATGTGGAATAAGGTGCTCTGCTTATACAAATCTATAGCTATTTTTCTTCCCTTCATGCAAAATATTTGCAAGTATGTGATGGGAGAAGTAATGCAGCTCATAACCCTGAACACAGCATGCTGAAACATAGTAGTGGCTGCATTATGCTGTTGGAATTCTACAGTTTAGACTTGAAACTGGATGAAGATGTTGGAGAGATAAATAGGGTTTAAAAGCAGAAATAATCATTAATGAAAACCTGTTGGTGAGGTTCATCAAAACCAGCCTTTTAAAAAAAGGGTGACCAAAAACGGAAGGATGTCAAATGTGCAAAATCCAGTAGAGATTAACTCTAACTTAAAACTTTAACCACCATGGAGGGTGGTTCTAGGCTGTATGGATTTAGGTGGAACTCATATTTGTACGCAAGCAACTTTTAAAAGATGTGTAAAATGTTTGAAAACTTATCTTTAGATTTTGTATTCAATATAATAGTTTTACTTTGCCTTGGTCTAGAAAATTAAATATTTATAACTATATTGCAGCTTGTAGGTAAAATTGAAAATAAGAGATGTTATGATCTAAAACTGAAGATATAAGAAAAAAAAACATAATTGACTCATAAACAATCTAATACCTGTAGTGTTTGTCATGAAAAATGAGGACAAACTAATTTGTTTTCCCTCTTTTCTTTGGTTGTTTGAGTCCACTTTTATCTGCTTGCTTTAGTACTGGCCAGAAGTTCTTTATCCCTTCTCAGCACCGCCACAGCTTAGATAAAGTTAGGAAGTACAAGATGGTGGGAAATGGAAAGATTTCCCCTGATGCTGCCGGAGACCAAACAGAACATAAAAGTGGACATGGCATCGTGTTCTAATTTGTCAGCTAGACAAAAGGCCCCCCTCCTAAAGAATGCTAATGTGTGTTGCACGTCTTTTGAATGGGTAACCGAGCAACTACTTTACCTGTCGACATGGTTTATGGCTTGTGCCGCGATTTTTGAAAGCCACAATTGAGGTAATTTAAGATTGGCTGACGGATTTAAAGAGGCTGGAGTTAATCAAAACCCTGTTTTGTTCATCGACGGGAAACTTCTAATTTCTTTGACATAAATTGTGGTGTTTGAGCAAAGTTGAACCCAATCTTTGTATCCTATATATATATACATAAAAAACTTTCAATATTACATCATGTTCACATGTTGCCCCCTCCAAGTTCTAGGATAAATAAATGAGGTCTGCTTATGGATCCCGGATAAGCGGAAGAAGCTGGATGGATGCTTATGGATGTCGCTCATTTTAACCATTTTAGCAGAGATTGGTAGCCTTCAGATGCACCTCAGCCATTAGAAATCCACAATAGCTTTTACATCTGCTTTTTGTTGCAAACCTAATATCCCAACTCGTTCATTCTGCAGAATCTGGGTCGATGCACACCATTTCTGCACCATGTGTTAAAGAGGTGAAAAGAGATCAGAGCTTACATCAGAAGAGCAGTTATTAGGAGAAATGGGCCACAGCTTAGAGGTCTACTAAAGGTTTTACACATATATCAAATAGGGATACACCTAATATTGGTGAAGGCTAATCAATGTTTTGAAACAGACATAAGCCACACACCAAACTGCCTTTTATATATTAAAATAAAATGTCATATTTAAGGGGCCAGACGTAAATCTCAATTGGCTCAGTCTTTATGTATTAATCTTGCCACATGATATTGAGCTTGGGTTTGAATGAAAATACCTACAGGTTGTTTTAATCAAAACAAAAAATAAACGACATATTTATCATTTTTATATAAAAACCACAAAAAATCCCTCTAACCCCTGCTCCCAAATATTTTAACTGCTATTTTGACAGCTGACAAATTGTGTTTTTTTCCTATTTTTATTTATTGTCTGCTGTAAGAACATGCGCTAGTATGAGTCAAACAAATAGAAATATTTAATGTATGTAAAATGTAAAAGTTTTTACACTCTCTCTTTATAAGCTGGGTATATAGGCCATGGGTGTTTGTTTGGTATGCAGTTAGAATTAAATTGTTGTAGCAGCAAATTAAATGAGAACAGGTGGGTACAAATTGGCTAAGGATAGAATAGACCTGGAGCTATTGGAATATACATGTTTTGAAGGGAAATTGCAATCCTTTCAGCTGTTGAACCTTGATGAAGAAACATCGTATATATATATATATATATATATATATATATATACATATATATATATATATATATATATATATATATATATAAAAGATTTTGTTACATTTAGTTGAACAAACTAAGAGCCAAAGCACAAAAATTCACATTTTTAGACCTTTCAGCACATAGTGGTTGGGTCTTGCAGTAGACAGAACACATCAGCTGTGGAAGATTTATCCTAAATCAGCTCCAAATAGATCGCTGGGTGGGGTGCCTTGGGATGTTAGATGATGCACAGCTGACCTGGATTGTTTCATTAAAAATCATTAGGGGAAATTTAGATGTAGATCTTTCGCACCTGGTGTTCATGTTACATGGAGAGCAGTTTAACCGTCTTCCTAGACGTCTTTCTAACGTCTTCCACAACTGCTCCCCATAGCTAGTATTTTACCGCACCCCTGCCATGTTTTCTTTTTGGATTAAGATGCTAGCTTATGCTCTTTAGTTTCTCAAAATGACAGGAGGCTCTTATTTGCAGGAGTTAATTGTTTTTCATAAAAATGCAGCACTTAATACTCGAAGCTGTTGACATTAACATTTGAAAAAAGAGATATTAAAGTGATCAATTATTTGATTTTGAAATATTTAAAAAAAACTAAGAGATTGCAGATGAATGTTGCAAGACAAGATGACCGTGACTTTTCTTAAGCTGTCATCCTGTGAAGATATCCTCCTTTTTCATTTCTCTCTTATTTACTCTCTCCTGATTTCCTACTAATTGGTCAGAATTTCTCCTAACAGCACCGTACGCTGAATGCCCCAGCGCTGATGGAGTTCCTTTGAAAGATTAAATGGCGCGAATGGATTAGCATCGTTAATGACACAAGAATAGATCACAGAGGACGTTGTTTGTTCCTCTCGGTTTCTCCCATCCCTTACTTAAATACAAACTCGCGGCCAGGTAGCAGGCGTTGTTTGTTCACAGTGTGGGCTTCTCTGATGAAAACCCCCACAGTGTTGACCAAAGTGATTAGTCTGTGTTTTGTTGAGCCACCCATGAAGAGTTGTGCTCAATTTACATAGGTTAGCAGAATGAGAGCAACATGCCATCAGCTGAATGAGCTGCCTGCATTCATCTCTGTGGGTTTTCTCTTAATGCAAGTGCAATTTGATGTCTGCCGTTTCATTGCTTTGGTTTATTGTTTGAGATCTTCAAAACAAAAACTTGCGCACAAGTCCTAAAAAGGGGGTAAAGTGATAATGTCAACACAGGATGGGAACAATTCACAGATAGAGGCCTGAATTCAAAAATGGGTTGCACAGCACTTAATGTCCCAGCTGGAGACTGATGTCTCTTTGTCACATCAAACAGGCTTTCTTCTATTCTTCACATATCATTTACCCCTCCCTTGGCTCTCCCATCCTCTTTACAGCATCTGATTTCATGCTGTAGAGGAACCTTGACTGGAAAATCACACTGGGCTGGTCTCTCAGTATTGGTTGCCGCCGATGGCTCATTTGTGTGTAAACACGGCAAGCAGTCTAGCGTGTTCAGAACCCCATATCTATTGTCTACTTCTCAGACTTGGCCTTCATTTTTCATCTGTCTCTTTCTGCTCAAGGTGTTTTCCAATCTAAGATGAGTTATACACAGACATCAAAAACACAGCAGTGTTGGTCTCCATGATTTTTACCCTTTAAGTTTCATACGTCAAATAAAACAGAACATGAAGACAAGTATGTCCGAGGCGTCATTGTAAAAGAAAACATCAGCCTCAACACTGAAAACTTGGAAACTATAAAATCATTTTTAATTAGTTGTAATACAAAGGCATGACTGAGAATCTTCACCAACATAAAACAAAGGAAAGGACAATAAAACATATTATCTTAGGGTTATCTATTTTTGGTTGTGTACTGCACTTTACTGTAAGATTATACAATGAATGCCTTCATAACTTTTGTAATTGCTAGGGTCACTATCACTGGTGATTTTTATAATAAGTATATACTGATAAACTATGTTGCATAAGGTCCAAGTAATCGTTGCATATCTGTTTTTTTTTTTTTGCTTTGTAGTTAAGTATTCTAGATTAAATGCAAAGGATCGTAGAAGTGTAAGACATCTGTTAAGATGTCATTTTTCTGATGTAAAAATACAAGACCAAAATGGATGATTTTACTGTATACCCTGTACAATTCAACTGAAAATGAAGCTATATTGATTGGGAGGGAAAGTGAAATAAAGATTTATAGTAGCAGGCCTCTTTGGTAGGACTCTGTTAGCATCCAACTTCTTGAATTGGCTGGGATTGCCCCTCCATCTTACAAATGTCCCCCAAATACATCAGACTGTGAGGACATATTTAGTCTAGATTCCTTTCAGCCACACTGGTTTTCTGTCTAATATAGGTTGCATAGTTGTGCTAAGAAATAAATCCATTCAACACTGGGAGGTTTTGGAGAAAATCTTCTATATGATTTTTTTCTTTTTTCCCCATTCTTCTGGACAAAAGCCCACAAGTTGCCGTAAAGCATTCAGGTGGGCCCACTAGCTGGCCCTGAGGGGCAAATCTGAAATCTGATTGGATGAAGAAAACATTCCTCACTAACATTGTTAATAACATTTGCCAGCACTGCTGATTCTGAAGGCTCTGGGCACATTTGATTAACATAGCAACACCCTAAGGCTGAAATAGTCAGGTTAAGTGGAGGTTTGATGAGGACCCAAATGCAGAGGTGAGGGCGGAGGTGGTTACTTGCAAGTTTAATATCCAAAAGTTTTTGAAAGAAGCAAAATCCACAAACATAAATCCACAAAATACATAAATCCAGAAAACTCACATGAAGGGGAAGAAATTATGTCAACTAGGAACCAGAAAACTGACTGAGCAGAAACTGAGACAGAAACAAAGACCAGGCTAATCAGCAGATTGGGAGCAGGTGTGGACAGAAGAGTCTAGAAGGGAGCTATGGGGAAAGGAGACTGACACAAGAGAGCAACAGAGGACAAACAAGAAATACATTATAACTCAAATACAATAAAAAATAACTGGGATAACACAAAACGGAATTAAAACCAATGAGAACTCAAAGATAAAAATTAAACATAACCAAAACCATGCCAGAAATCTGGCAATTCTGACAACAAATCTAGGAACCACATAAATGTAATGAAAGCAGCTCATTTAGGAGATATCCTACATAATTAAGAAAATTGATTGTTATGAATAATATATTACAGTTGGATAAAAGAAAGTAAAAGTTTAGGTTGTGAATGTATGTTTGTGTTTCTGGTAGATTTCAGGCAAGGAGAGAAGGCTTGAATTCCCTGACCGCCCACCACTGGTATTAGCCTGTTTTGTTTAATGTTACTCAGTGTAATATGTATATATAATTGCTTAACTTCATTTGGCTGGTTATTTGCCAACATTCATAGAGGCAATAAATAGTTATTCCTCTAATGCAGGCTGTGAACAACAAGGTTAATAACCATACTGGTCAGCAGGTTTTTATCTAAGAATGCGTAAGGATGTACATTGTACGCCCTTTATTAAAAATATTAGAAATTGTACGCCCTGTTTTTGGGACCTATGGCTCTAATTATCCCCCGGAATGTGGTGGAATATCTAAAGTCCCTACATATAACTACATATAACTTAACTTTGCGGTAACAAGCATGCTGCGCTGTTTGCAAGCAGGTAAGCTTGAAAATTTGAAAAGTTTAAGAAAACTCCTCAAATGCTGGATTACTAAAGGATTATTTTAAAGGTTTTTTTTTTGTTCTTTGGGACAACAATGTCTGTGGAATGGGGAAAAAACAAAAGCTAATGTAAATGTCAACTGGGGCGGGCGGTGCGATCTGTACTAAATCCGTAGCAAATGTCAAACAGATCCAGAATTTTTTTCTTGGTTCTTCAAGATAATTGGAGTCCCTATTTCCAAAATAAAGATTCCAGACATTTACACATCAGCTTACATTTACGAAATGTACTAAGATACATGAAAATGTGACAATTAAGTTTCAGTGTCAGCTGTATTCTTAACAGGGTACATAGACAGAAATTAAAGCAATTCTGGCACTTTCTCCTCTCTTGGTTTTGTGTTGACGACTGCTTTAGTTTGTCATTGTTGTTCCACTTGTTGTATATATAACAATCAAGTTTTACCGTAAGTAGTTAGTGTAAGTTATCCTTTCTGATTGTTTGAACTAATTTATGAAACATAATATGGTACCTAAAAATGATCTCATGTCTTCCTTTCCACATGTAGTCAAGCACACATACTTCCCATAATCAGGACAAAAGTTCTGTTGAAAAAAAGACAAAAAAATAGCTGCATTCCACATCAAAATGCAGGAAATACCATTTCAGAGTCTAAATTTCAACATCTGCCAGTGGAGGATACCCCCAGACACCCATACGATGCTACACAGCGCAACGCCTAAAGATGTGATACACCAAGGTGTGCATCTTATGAAATATTCCTAGCTGAAAGCCACTGTCTGTATGTCTCTGCTAGCCTATAGACTGCTAGCCTTGGCAAATATCTGTTCATTGCAAATTGGGATATTGTAGCTCCTACTTCCTGTTTTCAGCTCCTATCCCTTCACCTTTTAAGGGATCAACAGTAAGAACCCTATTGTTGGTAGAAAAAGACCTCAAGACTGCTGCATCGAATCCATCCTTAATGACACCATAACGGGATGGAGAGGCAGATGTGTGATGTGAGTCCAAACTGGGACTAAAGCCCCATGGGAAAAAAAAAAAAAGTTACAAAAAGTGAATGACTGAAGCCCTCAATTATAAAACCCAAAACATATGAAGATGTGAAAATTTGCATTTTTATTTTTATTTTGTATGCTTAACAATCCTATTAATCGTTCCAACTAAACTGGAAGATAAATACCATATAGGTCTGTGGTGTGAAAAACTTAGAACACATATTTTATTGCTGCTTAAGCAGTATTCATGGATACATTTAGATAAAAATAATTACAAAAACCTGAGCAAAAGTTGTATTTCTGTCACGTCCCCTGTTCGACTTTTTATCTGCTGAGACCAGTCTTCAAAGATAAGGGTGTGAGAAATCTGTAGCTTCTAAGATCTGTTCCTACAGTGAAGAATATTATTAAAAAAAACAAAAAAAACAACTGTTTTTTACCTCATGGTACCTTCATGGTTGCCAGGCAACATCCAGCAATGCTAAGCTGAGGGCTGGAAACCAGGCAAAAGGCACTGCTAACTTCTTTTTTGTGGCTCCACCCCTTGAAGGATGCAGCCCCTTAAAAATGTGGCCACTGACCTAATTTTTAGATAATAATAATAAAAAAATAAATCTTTATTATGTTTTTTGATTAAATGCAGTTATAGCAGTTGTAACATTTTATATTTGTGTTGAGATAGATAATTATTTAAATGCAACAATCTCAGATATGATTTTATTTAGTTCATTATTTTTTGGATATAATTACAATAGTTTTTTTTTTTATTTTTACATTGGTAGTCCATGATGAATTCTAATCTATTTCAGTTGACAATTATGGCATGTAATCCCGATCCATTTTTATAAGTAACTTTATTTATATTGCTCCATATATACATCACATTGTTTTTGAGTCAAAAGATGTGAACATTGACAGAAATGTCAAAATGACTTCTTTTGAGCAAAGACATGATGGTTTCCAGTAAACTGCTTGTAACAGATATGTATTGGAGTCACATCACCATGTACATGAGGGATAACCAGGTTACAGAAAATCACTTTAAGTAATAGATTCAAATTGTAAAAGCAAAAGAAAAAATAATCAATTACAAAACAGTAGACAGTTGACTGACCTGCCAACCTAAGGTTTGGTGGAAAACATTGACTAGTTGCAAAAACCATTCCCCCTTTTTTCAAATTCTCACTAAAGATCAAACATTTGGACGGGTTCCAAACATCCACCCAAACCCCTAAATCCCTCCATCACTATATCGAGTGGGGACTATATAGTGGACTTTATAGTGAACTCAGTTAACTGACCGTTCGGGCAGGTGATCACTACTTTTCACTCCCCGTTGGTCACATGACTCCGCCTCCACGCACGGTGCCTGCGCCATCTTTGTTATTTGTCGCCCTCGTTGGGTAATGACAGCGGGCTAATGTGACAAATCCCATAATCCTTTGTGAGGAGAGCTCTCACAAAGCATTCTGGGATATATCTTTTCGTGTAGTGACCATGGATGATCACTACTTTTCAAGCTGCACTGTGGGAAATTTTGAGTCCCCTACTTTTCCTCCACTAGATCAGGCATCCCCAAAGTCGGTCCACAAGGGGCGCTGTCCTGCAGGTTTTAGAGGTTTCTCTGCTTTAGCACAGCTGATTCTGATGATTGCAGTTCAGCAAAAGCCTGTTAATCAGCTAACAATGTAAATCAGCTGTGCTGGAGTAGGGAAACCTTTAAAACCTGCAGGACAGCGGCCCTCGAGGACCGACTTTGGGGAGGCCTGCACTAGTTGTTTGAACATTCAAATAAAATGGCTTAACCCCTATATAGTGATTAGGGTGGACATTCAGACACAGCCTCGGTCTCTGTCAACCACTTCACTTGAGGAAAGTAACAACACATTTCTTTCCATGTAATGATATTTACATTAATTTGCCTCCTATAGGTCAACTGTAAAAATGTTTTCTAGTTTCACACACGTCATTGAGAAGTTGACCAGCCAGAAGTTAATTTATCAAACAATTAAATACATTAGTTAACTGCTCTCCTTTACAACTAATATAAGAACCTTTCAGGAGAGACAGTAAATGTGGGTCTTTCAGGAAAAAAAAGAAGAAAACTAGACTCATCGCTTTCGTATTCAGAGCACTGTTTGTGCTTTTATAAAAAAATTATTCTTTTGGTATTTTAGGGGCTACTTCAAAACAGAGACCCCCCCTTAGGCAAAGACCTTTACCCATATCTCAGAGCTATGACTTGTTCTGTTGGAGTTTGCCTGGATCTGTGTGTATGTGGTGTGCTCTTTCTGACTGCTGGGATTCATACAAGATGTTGTGAGTCAGAGAAAACCTTACCTCCCTCAGCACCTGCCTCATCTTCCAATAGCACCCCAGGCCTTTTAAAAACATTGCGATATGAGAGCATAAGGATGGAAAGCAGAACACTGACAGGGAGCAAGGTTACACACAACTAGAATGATGGGACTGATTGTAAAATACGGGAACAATGGTGACCCGACCTCGCTTATGAAATCTGAATCCCTGTTTTGCATTTCTATTGTTGTACAAGTTAAATCGGTTGTCTGGCACAATTTTGATCAAACCTTTTTGCTTCTAAATCAAAATGCCCAGAGGGTGTTCCTTGGCTCATTGAATAATAGATCTGCCATTTAGAAATATGCAGTTGCCATCAGGTAAGAGTATAAATCTGCTGACTGGAAAAGCAGGTAATCCAGCGTTTAGTTAAAATCTTACTTTATTTTTGAATCCGTTGAGTTATTAAACTTTAACCTGAGTAAATGCATCAATCTAGGGAAACAACACCTACACATACCTTGTTTTTTTGGCACTCAGAGTGGCGTGCATGTTCCGTCTTAATGAGCTGCTTTTCCTACCCAGATGCTTCCATCACACTGGAACAAGATAACACTATGTCCATCAAAAGGTGTGACTTTTTTAAGGCTACACATTGTTTTATTCTCATCTACATTATCCAACCCTCCCTTATATGTTTTCTACTAAGAAGTACCCTCAACCTTTAGCACCAACTTCCTATTTAACGTAAAGAAACAGATTTTCAACTGAAAATGGGAGAAAATATTCTTTACATCAAAGTTAAACATTAGTTTAGATGTCAAGACACATTTATAACCAATTAATACCTTAGCAAAACACGACTCTGACCTTGTTGGATAAGATGTTAACAAGTAAAGAGGTAAACTGTATTGAATAGTTGGTTAGAAACTCTAAATCCTCAGTTTCTTTAGTCTAGCTTGGCAAATCAAAGCTCTGGTTTCCTCCTAAAATGTTTTCCATTTAAAGTTTCCTATTTGCAAGGTTTTTTTTTTTTAACATTCATGTTACCAAGCCAGCGCTGCCTTTCACTGTTATCTGGTTTTAAATTTTATGAGATTACTTTTGTTTTCCAGATTAGTCTTTTTATTCAGCAGCTAAGATATGTTTTTATTATTTTTGCCAGGGAAAGATATTAGAATGGTATTCTTCAACACACTGACCAGCAGTGTGCAGCAACACGGTGGGGAGGGGAAGCTCTGTATGTCACCTTCAATCTGTATGGCACACTTCCTGACATCTCACTGACCACAAATCTTAGAGCTTTTGATATCATAAATGTCGGTATGGCTTAATACCATTCAATGGCTAATGCTTAGTTACTAAGGGCGTTTCTTGCGACTGTGGCCCCAACTGACTTCAGGTCAGTGAGCAGATCCTCCTGTGTAGTTGTCGATCCTTTTGCTTTTCTAATGATCATACCTCACAACAATTAAGCAAGACTTCAGATGGTGCTCTTAACTGGGGGTGATTGATAGTCTTTTTGTGTTTTCTCCATTTTGAAATGATTCCCAACCTCTCCTGTCACTTTCATAAAAAGACTGTAGCTGAGCCCCTTCCAAATTTATGCAGATGTACTGTCTTCACCCTGAGGACCTCTGACAGCTCTTTGGTCGGCAGACAGCTGTGCTTTTTGTAAAAATGTAATTGATCTGTTTGCCACATTGGGATATAAACTGACGACATGCAAATTATTTCTTAGCTTTTTTTTGTAATACATTTTATCAGGACTTTTACCTCTGCATCAAAATAAAATTCATAAAAAAAGCAAATGCAGTGATTAAAAAAAGGGTCAAATTAGTGTTTGATTTTATTATTTTCTGAGATCTCCTGTTTACTTCTTAGAATGAGCTCACAATACGGATATGGTTTTGTTCTAGAGAGGAACTTGAGAACTTTGTGACCAGCGGCACCCTGAACCACCTGAAAGTGTGTTTCTCCAGAGAAGACAGGAAGGATGAGGAGGAGCCCAGATACGTCCAACATAATCTGTTGCTCTGCTGCCAACGAGTCACCGACATCCTGCTCAGACAGAACGGCTACATCTATGTCTGCGGGTAAGGCTGACACTAATCTTATTTAAATCCTAATCCATCCTGAGTGTTTCTTGTCCTTTTCTACTCAATTTATCACTTTCCCCAGCATCCATCTGCCAGGGCTGTCTCATGATCTGGTTGTTTCCCTATTCAGCGTGTCATTGCTCATTGTCTGCTCACAGCGATAGAAGAGCATCTCTGTTTGTGCTTTTTCCTGCCCATAAACTCTTTACTTGTGTGAATAGTTTTTGACAAACCCCCTTGTTCTATAAAAGCTGGCACTTATTTATACATCAGTACAGATTCATTATGTTTATGAAGTTAACTGAGCTACAACGCTTATCAAGATGATTTTAGAAGAAGAATAAACTGACCATGTGCTGTCAACATAGCAGCCGAGGAAATCAATTTACATGCAGCTTTCCACCATCGGTTTCTTCAATCAGTGGGAAAAGTTTTAATCTCTTCATGACAAACTGTATATTTTGAAATGGTGCAAATAAAGGCAGTATAAATAATTCATGTGTTAACATCATACTGCAGTTATTCATTGAACAATTCCAGAAAATGCCCAGACTCACATATGATTCTTAATTATTATAAAGTAATCTGGGGTCAATCTGTTGAAAACTGTTTGTTTACCCTGAGCTGGACAGCCATCTGTTCAGGAGGACAGTCCAAAAAAAACAAAAATAAAAACACCATGTGTTATATTTCCATGTTTTAAAATAACAACAGTGGGAATATCAGTATTTAAACTGATAGAAGTAAAATAGCCGTAGCTCTCTGAATTGAGTCTGTGCCAGTAGAGGGGTGAATTTCAACTAAGTGACAATTGGACAGAGATGTATTTGAGAAGTTTTTTGTTTTTATTCCTTTGCTCATTCTGAGCTTCAATTTAAAATGAAAATAAAGCTAAAATAATTTGTCTGTATGTTTGGATTTTGCCAAACTAGAGTTTCTGCTTGTAAACTTTTGTATTTTACTTCAGCCTGCAGTTAATAGGATTAATTAAGCCACAATCACGTTCCAACAACTTCACACCTAAGATGTATATAGCTTTACTACTTGCCTCTCATAATACATTGTTTTATAAACCACTACCAGATGTGGTCTTAAATATATAT
>NW_015151050.1:154876-226587 GCF_000732505.1 Cyprinodon variegatus
TATATATATATATATATATATAAAGGTATATATGGGGAGGAAGATTTTTAGTCAGGAACTCTAATACTGACCTTTTAAAATGCCTCAGTATTTGCCAATTTACACTACTCGTTAGTTCTGTAATACTTAGAAGAACATGATCTTTATGAGAGTAAGTGCAACATAAAATTGTGGCACCTGGTTTATTTAAAAAGAAAATGCTGCTCAGCATGAATTTTTCAGTTTTACTCTCATTACTGGTGATATGTCTGCTACGCTCCGAGGATTTTTCTCAGGCACTTTTAGATGTAGGGGTTGTGTTGCTGTGCTTTGCTCCACCATTAATCCCCAAAGGTGTTGGGGTTTGAGCCAGATCATAGATCTTACTTTCTGTTTTTCCTCTATGTTCTTTGGATCATTTTTACTATCCTGATATTTTTCTGGACTGCCAAGTTTCTGCACTCGATCGTCATCGTACAATCTATTAGTCTGATGAATTTGTCTTTGAGCAAAATAAGATAACACAGCATGAAGCTTTCTTGGTCATTTCAACTGCACTGGTCTTCTGGTACATTCTGTATAAAAACAAAAAGAGAAAGGGAGTGTCAGGTAAAACAACTCGATGTTTGTACTCAACTGTCAACAACCGCAATGTCTTATTTTAAAAAAAGGCACAAAATAGATCTCTGTTGGGATTTTAAAGGAAAAGATAAGAAAAGTTCAACATATTTACCAAATAAAAATCTGAAAAATATAACTTTATATGACTTTGTATGTCTACACTCACACTCAATAACTTTATAAAGACGGAAGTTACTGCTGCAGGTCCTTTAAGGTAAGTCTATACTAGTATTGCACATCTGAGGGGTAAAACGCTTTGCCTGCTCTTTATTGAGAAAATTGATCAATCTCACCCAGATTTAGTGAAATGTTGGTGAACTTAATTTTTAGTCATGCCACAGGTTCCCAGTTTGATTTCCCTTTCTTATTTGACTCATCTATGCTTTGCTCTAATGCAATCTACCTCTGGCTGTATGTTAAAAGGTCATTGTCCTGCTTAGGGGTGAGCACCTGCCCCATAGCTCAAGCCTTTTGCAGCCACTCTGACCAGTTTCCCAAGTACCTAGTATGGTGCCTTAACCAAATTATAAATTTTCCCTTCTCTATCCTTTTTTATTAGTACTTAAAATTTAAATAAACTTGATTTAATACCATTTCAGTCTTATTATTCCACCTGTACATATATTTCTTTAAAAATAGCATGCATGTGTGATCTCACTATTTGAGACGGAGCTTCTAACACATAGGCTGAGGACGCAGGAACAGCAATGCTTAGACAAATGGGAAAAATGGACAAACTTCACATCAACGATTCTGGACTAATTTTGGAAATGGATGGTCCCCATGTGTTTTGCGTTACTAAAATATGAGTCTCCCCCTGTTGTATGATTTTTGCCTCGATTGTTCTGTACTTTTTGTCTATTATAATTTCTATGTATTGTTTGCTAATAACGACCAAAATAAAAATAAAGTTATAAAAAAAAAATAAAAATAGCATGCATGCAAAAATAGTCATTCGCCTTCAGTATCTATGCTTTACAGACATTGCCACCCTTTTTAAAATTTGATTTTCAGACGTAGCTCTTTGCTTAATTCAGTGGTTTTTCTAAAATAAATCAGTGACTTAAGCTTATGTGTTAAATATGCTTTGCTTACAAATCAAATATGACTTTCTAAAAAAATACAAACATCAGTTAGATAATCAGGGCTTCCTTAGCTGTTGTTTCCTCACTGTGATGCAGCACTCTGCTCTGTTTATAGTTCATACATACCCTGCTGTCCTCCCTCCCCGCAGCATTACAGCACTTGTTTGTCTCAGTCAGTACAAATTGTCCCTGTCAGAACAAAGAAAAACATCAAACACTCGTGAGTATCCAACATGCCAAATCCTGTAAGCGTTGTAAAGCTGCTACTGTACATATCACATTATTTTCCCGGTGTTTCTCACTCTCTGGCTTCCCTCCTCACTTTTGAGTAAATTACTTATGAAACATCAAAACCATGGGAATTTTCACAGTCATAAAATATCTCCATCTTTCTGCTGAATCCCTGCAGCAGCACTAGCAGGTTCAAGGAGATATTCTAGGAACTGCTGCTGTTGCTGGTCGTGGAAAATACAGGCGGTTACTTTGCCTCATATTCTGACTTTTCAACACAGAAAAAAAAAAATCCTCAAATCCGGTTTGAAGTTTGTTGCAGACCAACACAATGTCATGCTTCATTTTGAAGTAGTATTTTACCTGAGTAAAGATGCTTCTTATTGGTTCATAGGTCAAATAGTGGAGTCAACCTTTGTGTAAGTTTATGCTCTTCTGCTTAGTGAAGATCTCAAAAGTCTGTTAGATAATATAAACGAACAAGGTAAGAGAGTTAGGGTAGAAACCTAAAGCAGGGTTAGGATATGAATTAATAAATAATTAAACCGAAAGCATAACTCATTTAAAAACAGACCTGCCAAGAGAAAATGGTAACTGTGAAGGAGCTACAGAGATCAGTGAGTCAAGGGGGAGAATCTGTTGAAAACTGCTCACACATTAGCCTCTAGGAAAGAAGAAGAAAGTTGTTTAAAGTAAAAACCATTGCATGTTTGTAGTGATAAACCAAGTTAAATTTTTGTGCCTGCAAAATACTTACCTTTGCAAACAAGATGAATTGTCGTGAGATTTGGAAATTCCCAAACTCCCGAAAATACATCATGCCAGAAGCCAATAGATGCATTAGCATCAAACACAGAAATGTTTCGGACCAATAAAATGCAGTGGCATGTACGACGTCAACCAGAAGTGGCAGGCTGAAGGAAAACAAACATGGCTGCTGGAATGCACTCTATTTATTAAAAAAAAAAAAAAAAAAATTGCAAAGTACGCGATCTGGGCGTTTGTCAATGGTAAAGAATTGTAGTCAATGTCCCTCCCTTTTGCAAATACTTTCCACAGAAGCCTTTGCAGATGGATACTGTGTAGAATTCATACTGCACCACAGGTATTAATCTGGTAAAATACCAACAATATCCATTTGGAACCCTCCTCAGTGTGGGACATCTTAGTGTGAGTTGTTATTGACAGAAAACATGGTCATGGTAAATGAGATGGATGAAGCCTTATACAAGACAATCCTGGAAGAATCCACAGTAGGTTGCAAAAGACTGTAAACTGAGGTACTGGTCCTCCTGGAATCGATTAAATCAAAGCATATTGGTTTGTTAGAATGTCCTAGCCAAAGTCGAGAGTGAAAAGAAATAAATAAAATCAGTGTCAGCACCTGCATCCACTCCTTTCGGTCTAACTGGGCTGTAGCTGCTTTTCAAAGAACACACTACAAACATGACATTTTGTTGATGTGGAAAGTTGACCTACAGCTGTAGAACCTGAATAAAACACTTGACCTTTTCCTTCCTCTTCAACGTTTCAACTGCTTTCTGTTGACGTATCACCTAAGAATCCTGTAAAAGACCTTGAAGTTTGTGGTTTGCAAAATTGAAAAAGTGGAAAAAGTACAAAATGTGTTTTTACTTCTGCAAGGCCCCTTAGGAAAAAAAGAAGGACAAATAGTGATCTAATAATAATGCCATTTTCTATTTCCTTTTTTTCTTCTTAGGGATGCTAAGAATATGGCCAAAGATGTGAATGACACCCTGCTGGAGATGATTAAAGCTGAGCTGCAGGTGGACCAACTGGAGGCCATGAAGACTCTGGCAGGACTTAGAGAAGAAAAGCGCTACTTACAGGACATCTGGGCCTGACTGTAGAGGAACATACTGTATAAGACTTTTTTTGCTGCATCTGCTGAACTACCAAATACGTCTAAAGTAAAAGAAATACAGCCTTCTCAGCTGTAACCTCCTGATCCATAAAATGATTGCTGCAGATGCCTGAAGGTAGTTTACACCAGCCAATGTCACCAAGATAGAGCGACCCATGTGACCTGTGGATATCGGTTCAGTCCACCTCTCTTGCCTTTGCTGTTTAAACAGAACTGACCTTGGTCATTGCAGCAGTGCTGGAGATTCGCCCTGTGGTGTGAAAAGCCTTTTAGTGCCGGTTTGTCCTTTCTGATGAAAAGGCATTTATTACTGTCAGCCTTAATGGAGTGACTTTGATGAGACTGAGAGCAGGATACTTTTACCACCTTGGCAGCACATTGATGTGTATTTTTAAACACAAATAAAATTATTATCATACAAGGAAGGATGAAATTGTTTCTCCTTTTATTATGTGTGGTCTTCTTGTCAATCTCAGCTATGTACAGTTTGTCTTTAAGGTTTTCTGAAAATGACTTTCCTAGCTTTTTCTTTTATTTCTGTCAAACTATTTTCCTAATTCATAGTCAGTACTCCCCAGAACAACATAAATTATATGTTTTTAGGTTAAAGTGTTTAAATAATAAATATTTGATAATGCTTGTTGGTTTATAATGCCATCCAGACTTATTGACATACCTGTAAAATAAGTTTTAGAAGTTATTGCATTTCAGTCATTAAATCTCAATGAAAGATAATAAAAACAGGCATTAAACGTATAATTGGTATAAATGTATCCTGCAGGGAGAATATAAAGCTTAACATAAAGCACTTACTGGCATCACTACAGTACTTAACAAATGTTGATGTTTAAGATTTACTATAAATTTTTTACTTCATTTCAATGTTTTTAGAAAAGACTATCTTGGAAATTTTCATTTGTACTTCATCACTATTTTTATTTTATTTTTTCTGGTGTATGAATATGACCCAAAGCCTTCCGGCCACTAGGTTAAATCAGGATGCTAAATTTAAATCAGTACTGAGACTAAGTAGCGGGAGGTTAAAAAAAAACAAAACAACAGAAAACCTATTTTACTATTTAGGATCTGTAGCCCAATCTGGCCTTCTGGGGTCACCGCATCTAATTGTCCTTTGTTTGTTAAAGGAATCATCCAGAAATCCGACTTTTTGGTGTTAAAAGTCAAGAAATATTTTGAAATTAACTTGATTTCTCCTGTGGGCTCTTTGTCAAACCACAGGAGCTCGTAAGAACGTGCCCTCCTCAAAGTGTGATTTTGGTTTTCCTTGATTCCCCGCCTCGCTTTTATCACGCCCGTCTCTATTCCACCAAAAGGAGTGATTTCAGCAGTCAGGGACAAAATAGTACAAATAAATAAGTCGGTAAGTGCTTCTGCTTGTGAAATTTTTTGGGAAATGGTAAACGCATCATGACACACTGCTAATGAACGTGCAAACACACAAGTGAATTCTCATGCATACAATCACGAGAGAAAAATGTAGAAATTTCCTTACTATCAGAAGCCTGTCCTGCTTTAGCTGGACAGTATGAGGGAAAGGCTGCTTCATGGGTCGAATGAGTTTTGTACTGCTGACATGTTTTCTAGGACCAAATGTATTTGAAGGCGTAAAAAAGATCAGATGTTTATTCCAGATGAAAAGAGCTAGACCTCAAAAGTATGTCATTTTAAAGCATTCGTTTGTTCCACTTAATTCTTTTAGAAATGAACGTCACAGGGAGACTTCTGTCAGATTTGATGCTGCGTCAGAAAACCCTAGATTTACTCCCACTGCTGACGTCAATTAAAAAAGCTCACAGTTATGCTGAATTTGGCTGTTTTCCCCATTGAGTATGTAATGAAAATGGCAGCTTTGAGTTTATGATGAAAATGCTTTGTGGACCAACCTGGTGAAACTTTCTAACAGAAGACTAAGTGCTGTCCTGTGGGTTAATGAGGGTTTGTACAACAGGTTTACTGCAAGAGAACCTCTAATTAACAACTGTGATTTCTTTTTAAGAAATTTTTTTTTTTTCAGAATGCATTTTCTTTGTTTAAATGTTTCAGAATAGGTAGGTAGGCAATTTACCTGTCAAATTATGTGGCTGCACTAAATTATATGTTTATGTTAAGAACTTTCACATTAAGCTGATAAGTGGTTTTAATTGATTCTCTTTTCTTGAAGAAAATCTTGGATGAATATTTCCAGACCATCTGTTTTCTTATAAAGGTTTGTTTTAAGCAATCCATGCACATATAGAGATCTTTACTTTCTGCAGAACTTCATGGGGTTTATATAGTTGAACGACTAAAAGCTCAATTAAATCCGCCTGTTTGTGATACCTCTCTGCCGAAACGTCCAGTATGGTAAAACATTAAAGGTATAGTTCAAGATTTTCATGAATTTCTGAAAAGACCTGCCCTCTTCACTTTAAAAAAAAATTGCACGTGCACAACCCTGTACCTGCTCCTCAGAGGGAACGCTTATTAAACACGTGCAAGAGCATGCATGAGCCCATTTCTCCTTGTGCACACTCTGTTTAAAAGTTGCTGTTTGAATCACTAATACAAGCTTACTTTCCAAAAGCAGATTTACAGTTTTTCCACCATGTCCGACTCACTACCGGTAAGTGAAAATGTGGACGAGCACATAGGACAAACTTACGTAAACATATCACCAAAATAACTGACAATTAGGAAGACCACTTATTTTTATGATCCACCCTCCACTATAGAACGTCCTCCACTATACCTTTAAAGCTTTTTTTCTGTCTGATTGTTTCTGAATTATTGAACGCCACTTTGTTAGCTAATAAGAAATCATTATGTGAACGCATTACATGGTGATGTATTTAAAAGTAAGCAAGGTATCTCAGGCTGCTTGGGATTTGGGTTCACTGAGAATGATGGACCTTGTAACTCTGCTGAATTTTAACCTATATACATATATATAAAATGGGAGTAAGTTTCAAAAAGCATAATATGTATTCTTCAAAGTATGCCCAAACCCTGCAGAGTAATAGATTTTTGGCCATTTATCATTCTAGTGTGTTAAAAATCAAGAACAGAGCAATGCGAGTCGGAGTGATAATGAGCCGGGCCGACCAAAGCAATTTATCTGACTTTGTTTGGGCCTGTCTTCACCCACATTCCCAGCAGAGCTTCAGAATAAAGAAAACGAACACAAGTGTTTCTTCAACTCAGACAACTTTCTTTTTTTTTTTGCCATCGCACCAACTATAAGTAAACACAATGTTTGCTCAAATCTAACTGAATAAACTCAGGCTTTTACTCGTCTGTAAATCGCCCTCCCAGGAGAGACAGGAAACTTTGTTGGCATGCTCAAGATGCACTGGGAATTATTTGGGAGCTAATGAACTCTGATTGATAGGGAGTGATTGTTTTATTTAAATCTTAAGAGATAATTTGATTCCTCAAGGTGACATTGGTCAGAAAAAAGGAGGCCTACTCTACTAATTGAAGGTGTTACGCAGTGAGCATTGAAGTGCACTTCCCAAGAGAGGCTTCTCAGGATTAAACCTTCTAATAGCAGCATCTTTATTAATCCTGTTTTAGGAAGGTGAGTTAGGTGGGCAAAAAAAACATGTGAAAAATGTC
Source organism: Cyprinodon variegatus (assembly GCF_000732505.1). Lineage (NCBI taxonomy): Eukaryota > Metazoa > Chordata > Actinopteri > Cyprinodontiformes > Cyprinodontidae > Cyprinodon > Cyprinodon variegatus. The sequence goes on from NW_015151050.1 coordinate 162,293, forward strand.
TGCTGTGTGAACTAGACAGCGATCACTGTGATTTTGGAGCCAGACAAACAAAACATTGGCTCTCTTACAGAAAGCAGCGGCTGACAGTAAAATGCCGTATTTAATATGGAGTCCAGGCACAGCTGTGTTCACCTACACACCCTCATCTCTCACCGCTCTCTTGCTTCCACTAGTCACAAAATGAGCACAAAATGAAAATAATGATGCTGCAGTGTCACCGGTCACACCGAACATATAGATAACCAGAAAGACTGTTTAATTTGTTGTTGGGACAATTTACAACTAAATTGCATGTATACGTTAAAAAGTAAGTTTAATGAAAGTAGCACAGCTGTGACCATCCTTTTTGGAGGAGTGTCCTAAAGTACACCTTGAGCTGCACCGTCCTTATTTACCTACACTATTAACTTGTGCTCATCTCCAATTTAGAAAAAAAAATGACCGAGGTGAAGACGGAGAGCCTGTCCACGGAGAACACCTAGGACTGATGAAGTTTTAAATTAAGTCCTCATAATTAAAAAGGGTTCACACTGGCAGTTTTTGTCCCGCAGCGAGAGTGAAAGGCAGAGCGGCGGACATGGTCAGGCATAAATCAGAGCGACCGGAGGTCAGCACGACCACGGCGGAGCAGGCACCTCGTGTGATAGATGCCCCCCCTGCTAAGAATGGCTTAAATGAAGCAGAAAGAAGTGTGCTGAAGATAATGACTGTTATTATGGAAGTGTGGGCAGTGCCAAGTTGGGAGTTGCAATTTGTGTCGATGAACTCTGGGAATTAGAAAAGGACTGATGAATATGCGGCCCTTTGGAGCAGAACATGGAAAAAATGAGCCGATGGATGAGAGTAGTAGCTCCAAAGTAGTCGGCTGCTCTTCTTTCTGAAGGTCTGGAAGGCTGATGGAAGAAATGTGTGTCTGTACAGTGATTGGTGAAAAAATGTTCATGCCCTGTGAACTTGAACAGAGTGGAATTTTGCCCATTCTTATTTGCAAGACATCTTTAACTCAGAGTGCAGATAGGTCAACAATCATTTTCAAGTTCTGCCAAGTTAAATTATGCATTCTAAACCATTGCATTATAGCTATATATATATATGTATATCTGAGGTCAACGTCCTAATAGAAAGTGAAATGTTTCCCAGGCTCAGGTTTTTTACAGCCTCTAAAAGGGTATCTTTGAGGATTGCTTCTGCGTTTATCTCTATCCACTTCAATAACTCTCAATAGCTTCCCTCTCTCCTCTACAGAAAGCCTTCCCACATCATAATCCTGCCACCACCGTGTTCTGTCCTGAGGTGAGTTCAGAGGTGCGCTGTGCACCCCTAATAGTCGTTTGGTTGCCCTATCTAACCCTATCAGCTTAGATATGCAGCGATGTTTTGGTAGTGCAATGTTTTTGTTTTTTCATGTCTTCGACAACAGATGCTTTCAAACAAATTAGACTCAGCTACATTTCCCCCAAAATTTTACCTTTGATTAGTCTGATGTGTCCTTTGTCTTCCGGATTCTCTTTCTTCTTGTGTTCTTTACAGCCCACAAAAAGCCCTGACAGAACAGCTTATTAGTGCTACTAGGAGATTTGATAACATGTGCTTCAACTTGTGTTATTAATCGGTTGCCCTCTGAATGCATATGTAGTGAGCTGGAGTTCAGAGGTATCATTGCATCGTAGTTAAGGGAAAGAAGTATACTGTATAGGCAGGCACATTTATCAGCTTTCACTTTAATAATGAGCTAATTGCTGCTTGTCTATCATATGAAATAAAGTTAGAATGAGTTAAACTTTATGGTTGAAACGTGACAATTAAAAAACAAAATGTAAGCGATACGATCACAACCTGTTTATTTAACTGAAAGGTAATTTCTATAGTTTGTCACTTATACTTTACCTCCTTTAGTAACTTGTGAGTTTTGATGTATGCACGGTGCAAAATAAAATAAAAAAACTTAACAAAATAATGAAAGCCACCACAAACAGTTCAGATTGGCTTTCTAATATAAGCCTGATCAGAAGAAATCCTCTTTCTCAAGTCCTGTCAGCTTCAACTCAACTGCATTTTATCCCAAAGGGACACACTTCCGCTCCGTCTCAGCTGTTCTCCGTCTACTGCCGGTGACCCAGGAATGTCAGTTCAGCTCTTTGATGTGCCACTGAAGACAAGTAGGCATGGGTGCACCGAGAAAGATCCTCATGGAAAGCTTGTGCTGCAGTGTCCCAGCTGTGCACAAACACCTTGTCTTTCACTGTCTTTCGTGAGAAAAACAGTTTTTTTCTGAAAAAAAGAAAAGGGAAAAAAGGGAAAACAAGCTCCAGCACTTTCATTGAGTTTTCTGTTTTAACAGTTGGATACCTGTGTTGTTTTTTTTTTGTGTATTGATGGGACAGGAGAGTTACCTCTGCTTCCTGTTCAGGAGAACAAACATTTGCTGTAATTGATGCTGGCAGGAAGAAAAAGTATCCAGTGAAATCCCCATTGGCTTCCCACAACAGATTCAACTGATCAAAAAGAACATCAAAATGCCAGCCTTACTTTCTCGTTTATCACAACGGGTGCTTACCTCTGACCAGTGTATGAAAGATTTGCCCCTCATATACAGATACTGTATGTCCACATGAATAAAATGGAAACTGCTTAGCTCACCAAATATATTAATGATGTTTCAGCGATGGCCAAGAGTACTGTCTCCATTTGTCAAGGAAAATGTAAAAAAAATTGGTTGTGCATTTTTAAACTTCCAACGACAGGTGAACACTTAGCAGAATTTATTGCCTCCTCGGTCCTGACAGCCATAATGACTTATGCAAATAGCGGGTTAAGTGCTGAGATGAGGCTGTTCTGTAAAAATCAGGCGTGCAATGGATGGATGGAAAGTGGAAGCAAAAGGCGGATGGAAGGATGAAGTGCAAGCACTTGACATTTGTCGCCGCTGCATGTGTGGGAAGTCCAACAACATCTTCTACTCTGAAGATGTTTCAAAATGCACATTCTAAATTAATTTAAAACTGTAAAAATATTCATCCTCTGTCATTGTGGCTTCATGCAATGAAAGGTAAGTGTTTGAAAAAAATTGGGTGCAAACCGTCACCTCTAATTTAATTACAGCAGAATTTTACTAATTTTAATCACCAACTAATCTAATCAAAGGTGGTTGTGGAGCAGCTTATGTGGTTGTTTTGTAACACAAAGATTGTCAGGGTTGATTTTATTTTCCTCCTGCCAGTTCCTTAGGGGAGACCCTTAACCCCAAGTTTCATGGTGATTTTTTAATGCAGATTTAAATAATGTGGCTCTAAGTGTGTTTAAATTTCAGTACGATGAGAAAAATACTCTTTAAGATCCTCATTTCATGGGAGAGTCTGTTTACAGAAAACGAGTACCACTTCAATCCAGAAAACTGGTCTTCAAAAAAGTCCAATAAAAAGTCTAGGATTGCATTCTGAACAATGACATGACCCCAGTTGGATTAATCATAGGTGATATTGTTCAACGAGGTCAAAAATATGAGGATTATTTTTCTGTGTGCAAAGCCAATGGGCTTCTCTTGTTTACTGATGCATCTCATCTGGTCCCCTTGGTGAAACTCCAGCAGTGGCTGCCCTAATCTCAGCCAAATCCTGATACGGCGCCCATGAGCTTTCTGGTGAGTGGGGCTCATCAGTGGCAGATTAATGTCCAGCTGTACTCTCTGCACCATGCTGTGAAAGGAATGAACAAAGGGAGGCAGACAACGAGGATGACATTGGGCAGAGGGAGAAAACGAGGCTGGAAAATTGGCTAAAATATGAAGGGAGCACCAATTTAGAGAATGGATGTAAAAATAGATTCAGGTCAGTGAGGATAAAGTGGTGATTAGGACAAGGTAGATGTAGAACTGGCAAAAAGTCAGAGGTCTGTGACCCTTCATTTATTATTTCGCACTGTGCGTCGTGGGGATGTAGGAAGGACTGTACACCTGACCTGTCTGCAGATTTGTCTCCTGCACAACTAAACCCATGGTTGCTTCAACAAACATACAGTAAAATATTTGCAAAATAATAAGCAGACACCAAAGTATTTCTCTTTATATAGTCAGTGATACCAGGATCATGGTGTTAAAAAAGTGATATACAAACTCCCCAAGGCAAAGGAATGTTTTTGAAAATAAGCAGCTGTTTGTGTGATAAATTACCATCCCACAGAATAACAGCACATGTGCGAGTAATAGGACAGCTGGGATTTTACACAGTAATTACTGTTTTATTGAAAAATCTATAAATACGCAGAAGAAGATTTGTGAAGGGTACCATGTTTGTAGTACAGTGCATCACTGTTTGAAGCACATTATTCTTCACTGCAGGAGCTGGGCTTCCTGCTCATTTGAGAAATTGGGTTTTAAATGGTATTGCAAAGATACAGGCGTAAATTAAAAGTAAAGATTAAAAACTAAAAGAAACAACTGTTTGGAGAAAATGAACTCTTTGCATGTAAAATAGTGCAGTTTGCCAGACTGGTTAGAAATTGAATATTTCAAAGGTCTTGTTTATTTGCTTAAATAGTGATGACAAAAAATAACATTGGCATTTTTTATTTTGTCTCAGGAATAAACAAAAAACTGTTTTCTTTTATTTCTCGAATTATATTTAGACTAAATTAGCCAAAAAATGGTTAAACCTCAATGTTATATCAAAACCAGCCAGCTATTAAAAGTACCACCTGCTATAAAAAGCAGTATACATACAGCAAATGGAGGTTAAAATGTCCTCCTTTTGCTAAGCTATACATCTGCAATTTTTTAAATGTTGTGGTGTGCTAATAATTCAAAATGCCATTACTCCCCCACACACAACTATACACTTACCTCAGTATAGTTCAGTGTACTGACTAGTGATGATAGTCTGGAACTCCAAACAGTAAATGTTGCAGTGTTAAAGTAACACTTTGAGAGTACATTTGGTCCCAATTTGGTCTAATTCAGAGTGGGACCAAATGTACTCTTGAGTGTTACTTTAACACTGCAACATTTGCTGTGCAGCTTCAATACATGTTTCAAACCTGTAGCCCAGAACCAATGTCTCGACACTTGCTTCATAGCGGAAAGAATCGCATGACCAATGACATCTGAAGCAGTAGCCGATTTGCTTCTTGAATGAATATCCCGACTGGTTCGAGTTCCCCACCCCCTTTTCAACCAATGCTATTGTTAGAAAAAAAGCATACCCGATATTTTCCCAAAATTCTCTTCAGTAACACCAAAACACGACCATCCATCCATCCATCCATCCATCCATCCATCCATCCATCCATCCATCCATCCATCCATCCATCCATCCATCCATCCATCCATCCATTTTAAGAGGTTTCTCTCCTGCAGCACAGCTGATTTCCATTGATAGCGGATTAACAGGCTTTTATTGAACTGCGATTATCAGAATCAGCTGTGCTGAAGCAGGAAAACACTGGCTGTGTCCGAAAGGCTGCCCTGATCACTATATAGGGCACTATATAATGATTACACCATTTTAGATGAGTGTCCGAACGTTCACCTTGTAAAGTAGGGATCAACCATGGTCACTAGACAATAAACCCGGAATGCTTTGCAAGTGCTCTCCTTGCAAAGCATCCTGGGATTTGTTTTCAGGGCGAGAAAGAACAAAGATGGTGCAGGCACCTTGCAGAGAGCTGGAGTCGCGTGACCAACGGTGTGTGAAAAGTAGTGATCATCTGTCTGAACGGCCAGTTGACTTGTTCACTTTAAAGTTCACCGTAGTCCCCGCTTTATATAGTGATGGAAGGGTCAGGCATAAGGCATGTTCAGACACAGGCATTGAAAACCTGTAGGACAGCAGTCCTTAAAGGAAAACGGAACATGCCTTATTAAGTTGAGAAATCAATTAAGATTAATATGAAACTTAAGTCTGTAAGTGGTTTTGGAGTAATTTGGGGTTTAACTTTATTAATATGAATCTTAAAAATGAGGAGCACTGCTTCAGCTTAGGATCTGAATTTATCAAAGAGCTGTTAAATGGCAGTTTGACTGAACAGCAGAGGTTGAAATAAATTTTAAGGCTGCCATTGTTGTTGCTAGGAGACTATTAATGCGGCAGGAATTATTATTTAGTTGAGGAATCTGATTATAAAAGAACTTGTAATAAAATAACTGAAGAATCCTGTGATATATTACTTTGAAAGATAGATTACATTACATTATCTATTTGGGGTTTTTATTTGTTTTGTGCTTTCTTAACAAAAAGTTTGCAATTTTTAAATGAAAATGCCTTCTTTTTTATTAATAACTGAACAGTATTTTTTTTTTTTTTTGCTGTTTGTAAGCCTCGTGTCTATTTACTTTAAGCCACTGTGCTCATTGTGGGACAAAAAAATGCTTCTCATCTCAGCTAATTTCATAAGGGGTCAAGGATCATCTTATCTGATCTCATCAGGACAGTTATTTCAGTTTCTTCACACCTTTTAAAGCTGTGAAAAAAATTGCTCTTATCCAGAGGTAATATCTATCAACCATGTTATAAATTACAGCAAAAACAAAAGTGTTTTACAGCAAAAATGCAGCTGAACTTAAAAAACTCCACATGAACAATCTCCAGCTGCTAATAACATTTACCAATCTCCTGCCTACTGTTATATGAATACATTATTTTTTAAACTAAGAAATCTTTATCTTTCAGGCATCTTTATTTTTCAAATTTTAGGACACATTATATGCAATTATTTTATCACTTGAGACAAAGTGGGCTGTATGTTGTTTTTTTTTATAATTTTACACTGATATGCAAATAGAGGCATAAACTTAGATTTAAACAAAAAAAATTGTTAAAACAAGCAGGGTTTTGTACTTTTGATCCATTTTGGCAGTAAAAAAAATAGTGTATAAAAATACCAACATTTTTCATTTATCGCTTGGAAAACAGTGTTTTAGAAAATGTTAAGGGACAGACGTTTGGATTTCAGGTCAGTGCTGCTGTGGATTTTGTTGACAGTGTCACAAGAAAGGTTAAGCTTTGGAGTTCCGCTTGAGATGGTCATATTGAGAAAGACTGTTTAGCTTATTTAATAGAATTCATTTATGTTCATATGCATATATGCAAGAGATGGGAAATAGAAGGTGGAGGGCAAAGTGTTTTTGCTCAAAGGAAGGTTGGAAGCTGGCGTTCTGATGATCAAGTAGAATTTTCTTACCTTAGCACATTTTGACAGCTCTGTAGGTCCCTGCTATCCCATAGAGAGCACTTCTATATAATGTTTAGGTCCAAAAAAATACATGTTATGAATAAGATCTCTTTAATATAGTGTTAGAAATAAGTTATATCCTTTTTACGAATGATACTGGATAGTCTCCAAAGAATGAAAAAGAAAAAAAGTTTATACATAACGGTTGAGGTTGGCCATTTCATGTGCTTTACCTAAACACCATGTTAGAATATTTGTATAAATTCAGAGGTTTACACATTTTAATACTCTTATCATAAAATGGCACTCCCATACCTTCATTGCTCAAATTAGCACACAACGTTAAAGTAAATAAAGGGATTTATTTACAAATATTCAGTCACCAAGTCACTAAGTTCATCAATTAAAGCTCCACAAGAATTAGATTCTATAAATGGCATCAAATGGAAAGACATATATCAACATATATCACTTTATTAAAATCATGAGTATGAAATAGATTTTTTTTAAGATAACAAAAATTAGTAACTCATTAAAATATCAACCACATAACCGAAAGAAGACTAAACCTCTTTGTTCAGGGAAAGAGATGACAATGTAATCCTTTTACTTCCCTGGCTTCATCACCTGAATCAAATAATTACTTTAGCAGCATGGCGGTGCAGAACTAGACTGCTTGGAACCTTGTGGTGCGTCACGTTTTCCTTCCCAAGTCAAAATATTCAGCTTCCAAGTAGTTTAATTTTCAACTAAAACACCCTCCGACAGTTGGAAAAATTAATGTGACGGGATGGGATCCAACTTCCAAATTCATGGAAATTACTTGCATGAAAAGCTATTAGAATTTGCTACATTGGCCATTGGTTGCAGTTCTCTTTTATGTAGGTAGCATTAAATCAGACATTCAGGTATTACTATTGTGTTTAGAAGTCGATATGTTTAGATCATGTATGTATGGCAGAGTCACATACAGAACAGTGTTTTTGTCAATCTTAGGGCAGTAACACGGAGAATAATATTCTCTACAAGTGAAAAACTTGAACACATTTAACTTGCATAATGAAATGAAGCATTAGGCCAGATTCTTTTTTTTTTTTAGGTGAAAAAACTATTTTGCCATCAAACAGAATATAAATGGGAGGTTTTTTTTGAGATAGCATGTAAAATGGAAATAAATGTATTATTGATTATAAAACTTTGGATAAAAAAAAAATAAAAAATCAATTCAGCTTAGTTTTATTTATATAGCTCCAACTCACAACACAGGTCATCTCAAGACACTTGACAGAGACGATTCAACCAGATCATGCAGTCAGACTGATTAAAATTTTCAATCTAAGGAATCGACTCATTAAAACAAAGGCAATCCCTCATACTATGCATGCTTGTAGCGACAGTGGAGAGGAAAACTCCCTTTTAACAGGAAGAAACCTCCAGCAGAACCAGGCTCAGAGTGAGCGGCCATCTGCAGAGGCTGACTGGGGTTCAGAAGCAGACATACAGAAAGAAGCAGAGATACAAAAGTTAACTGTCAACCAGCTCCAAAGCACCACCACTAAAGCCTCCATGTCCAAAACTCCTGCACTGTTGTAAACGGTTGATGATAAATTCCCAAGGTCAATAGTCAGCTAGCAATTTATTTCTTAATAGATTATTCATGTTTATTGTTGGAGATAAACAGATATTAACATTCACAGACTTGTTTCTTAAACATTTCTTTTTTTGATTCGATATTTTTATAAGCTACGTGTTCCAGCAATACTTCAAAACATATTCTAACTAACAGTTTCTACTGAATTGAACACATTAGAGGAAAATATTTTTAGGTCCTAACATTTAAAATAGCAACAATGAACCATCTGTCAGCTAATATGACTCAGCAGATGTGACCTACAATATCTCTCTTCTGTACAGTAAGAACTTTAATGACCTATATGTCTGCTATAGATTGCGGAATTCAGGAAATGTATCTATCTGTGGGGATGTGGAATTGATTTCAGTGATTCTCTTTGAAAAAAAACATGCAAGGTTTTTTATTTATGCTACATTTTGATAAGAATAAATATTTCACATTTTCAGAATAACCAGAAAACCCCAAGAAAATGTTTCTTTTTTAACAGTGCTATATGTGCAAATACCATTGAGTGCTGTGCCAGAAAGTAGCTTTTAAAAATTACAGAACAACCTAAAAACCTAAATGTTTTTAAGTTAAGTTGGTGCTGAATTGCTTCAGCAGTTTGTTGGAGAAAAAAAGTGATGTGGCATTAAATCTTTTATTGTAGAAGGCCCCACCTCAGGAAAGCTGCCTCACATTGAAATAATAACTGCTGGAACGTCGATTGAAAGGCGGCTTTTAACTGCTAGTAGTTTTTTTTTTTTCATTGGTACATTTTAAAGCTAAATTTATCTTTGCCACATTGCTTCAAATTAGTCTAGGACCATCCTTTTTTGTATATCAAAATCTATGCCACATTTTAGCCTGATTGATCATGCGTGCTCTTTCATCCTAACAGAAAGTGAAAAGTTATTATGTATTTTAGTTAAACTTGATTGCTGTTACATCTATAATACAATATTCCATCCATCAAGATGATTGATTCCTCTGACCACCTTGCAAACATTCACGACACACCCATATAATACTGATTTTTCTCTTACACTCTACTTGCGCATGTCAAGTGTCAGATTATGTGATTTAACTCAAGCATGATATCATGGCATGGTGCCGACTGGCCTGCTCTATCCACTCAGTGGGTTTGCCCCATGTTATCTGCTCCGAATTCTGCTGATTTCTCCCCCAGCGGCTTGTTAATTGCATTTAATTAGCATCACCTGGGTTTCCAGGTGTAAATCAGTGTTTGATTGGATGGTTTGAATTCAAATAAGATGTGGGATTTGGGGATTGTAGTCCAAGGTCACTGCACCACTTGCTGCCCTGTTTCTCTTCACCGTACTGAATATCAAAACTAATAAACTGAATGGACTGCCAAGACTTCCAACCGTCCTCTAAAAAAAGTAATCACAATAATGAAAAGTGCTCTGCTGTGTGAGTCTGCCATATATTTCCCTCGAGAGTTAAACCACATGCTTATGTATGCATGTTTGACTGTCATACAGCATGCACACACACGCACACACATCCGTAGACGCACACTGAGACAAGTGCTGAAACAGAAATTTAGCTGTTTATCTGCAAAGTGACAGCGGTTCTGTGATAAATCACCATCGCTGACAGACACCGCAGAGTTTCATGCAAGCACATGAACATCATGCTGGAAAAAAAGAAATGAATGAGACATTTGGGTGCAGCAAATGTACTGCAAATCTCAAAGGAGATAAGGCAGGGAGGCTAAAAGCAAAAAGGGGTAAAAGTTGGATTTTCTGACACAGTGCATCTAATGGGTCAAAAGTAAAGGCCAGTGAAGGATTTATAGTTAAAATATGCAGAAGTCTTTTAAAGAGTCACACTTTAATATTGTTTAAATGTCCCAAAGACTGAACACAAGAACTGCTATGCATATATCTACATAATTATATAATAGATTATTAAAACATGCCACCCTGCAGGTGTGGTATAACGATTCAAAGCTCTACATTTGATAACAGCATAAGCCTTAGACAAAGAACCGTCTGTTTCAGGGTCTTCACTTTGTCTTTCCTCTTGTTCCAGCTGGAAATTACTTCTATCGCCTCCCTTTGCTGCAGCCGTAGGCTTTCCTTCCATTGTACTCAAATACTACAATATGATTTCTCCTGCAATGCTGAAAAAAGAAAAAAAAAACATAATTTAAAGACCCTTAATAGTCTTTATCTCAAAGGAAAAATGCTTCTCATTATGGCTTAGATTCTGTATGGTCTTTAAAAACCTTGGATCATGGAGCTATCCAGTGATTAAAGGTTTTTGGGTGCAAATGTGTTCCCACCTTAATAAGATCTTTATTGAAAGAATCCCATGTAATTATGAATCCTTATACTTAGGAAACATTTCATTTGATAAGTGGACTCTGTGGGACAAAAAACTGCTGTTAATACTTCTGGCAGCAAGCAAAAAGACAATCACTAGGTTAAGGTTAAAGCCTGAAGCTCCTACAGTTGAGGACTAGGTCAATATTGTACAGGACATTTACAGTCTGGAAAAGTTTTCTTTTTCTGTTCAAGGTCGAAGGGATCATTCTTCATGATCTGGTCTAAATAGACAAACTATGTAAAAATCAGTAATCCCTTTGGACTAAATATGTTCTTCACATGTAAATGCTGTTGTGCTGTGTATTGAACCCCAGTCCAGGAGATGGCAAAATGTTATGCTTGATTGTTCTTTTCCCCTAATATAAGAAAACTCAGACTAGACCCACCCCTACACCCCAATCACTCTTCTGTTATGGATGTTTTTTTATTATAAAAAAAAAAATCCAGAATTGGCTTATGTTATGCCTGCTCATACTTCCATTGTGATGGAAGCTGGTCTGTATGAAGTAATTGCTACTTGCCTTTCCAAACAACAGATTAAAAAAATGATAAAAAAGATAAATAAATCAAAATAAACTTGGATCATAGAGGAAAGGATGCCAAGATTATATGGTTGTTTCATTCATGAGTTTTTTCATAGATAACAAGGCACATCGCCCAGGGCATGATCAGGCAGGGGTGGGGGGACAGACCAGTTATCTGTTACATATGCCCTGAAAAGCCTTTCTGTTTCTTATACATACTGGGTCCCAGAGGTTCTGAGTTTAAATCCCACTCATTCTCATAGACTTTAATTTTGGTTCCCTGAGCAAGACCCTTAACCCCAGATTGCTCACCGGGTGTCGCACAGTGACAGCCCACTTTTTCCCAAGGGGATGGGTTAAATGCAGAGAGTGAATTTTCCCATTTTGGGAAAATAAAGGGATTTATGATGTACAAGTATACTGGAGTTGGCTGGGGATTCTTAAGTTGATATACAATTCTCTTCCAATTTTAGAGATGGGTTGCTAGGAGAGATGTATTATATTTCCAGTCCATAATTTTATCCAATTAGACTAGTCAAATTTGATTTCGATTGTTTTACACTGAACCAAAATTCTTTAAAACAATAGTTCAGAGTCATAGAATATGAAGACCACAGACAACTGGAGGGAGGAAAGTTGTCTGGTTCATATGCAGTGTGCCCTTTCTACTGCTGTGCTATGCATCTTCTCTCCTTTGGGTTTGTCCAAGATTTATTTGATCTGGTTTGATCTTATACCCTGAACAGCGTTCATATCTGTGGGACACGTTTCCGTTTCTATAAAAGAAAATCTTACATAGCTATTTTCTTTCCTCAAACTTGGACTCACTGGACCCAGACCTGATAAAAGTGTGTATATTCATTCTTTCCTTCTTTTTCACCTTTTTCAGGTTTTTGTAATTCTTGTCTTTCTGCACCTGTCAGTTCAGGACAAAGTTCAAACATTGAAGCACTGATATCTGTTTACTTTCACACCACTGATAAATCAGAGCTGTGTCTGATGGAAACAGTAAACACATTTTGTGAAATGGGTGACCATGTATTTATTACCTGGTGGGGACAATTTCCCATGAATATGCTTCATGTTTGGGACTTACAGGTATTTGCCGGGACTAACGACTGGCCCCTATCAGGGAAAGTTCTCTTCTCGGAGTGGGGGTTAGGTTTAGATATGTGTTAGTAATGGTAAGGATTGGGGTAAGGGATAGGCCATAGAAATTAATGTAATACAAATAGAAGTCAATGGAAAGTCCCCACAAGGGTAGTGTGTCACAACATGTGTGTGTGTGTGTGTGTGTGTGTGTGTGTGTGTGTGTGTACTTGTTTATGTTAGCCACTTAGGACCGCTTCGGTATTTTGTGTTTTAGTTGGTTATTAGATAAAGGTGACAAGAATTTCTACAGAAATATCTAGCAAATTAGAGAAAGAAGCTTTTTCTGATTACCCTATAATAATATGGGAGCATCTCAAAATGCTGGTTTCTCCAGTCGAATGACAGCAAGAGTTTAAAAGGGCATAATTAACTTTAAATGCTGCTTATATTAAAGTAATTGTAGTGATATAAACATCTATTTTCTAACAATTAGATACAGGCGGCCTACCAGACCACTAGTTGAGTAACAAAATTATAAATATCACAAAAAAATCAGTATCTCTAATTACTATACATCCACTAACTTTAGCAATGCTTTGAAATCTAGTTCCAATTTTAGTACTAATTCACTTTCAGAGATATTAAGCTTTCAAATGATTCAACATAAGAATGATTTTTATTTTGGGACAACTTAAAATATAATTACTCTGTGCAGCCATACAATTACAAGCTTGTATAGTACTGTGGAAGAAGTATCTACATGCTCATATTATATTAAACCTTAAAGAAACCTCATGTGAGATTTTAGTGAAAGATATCTTTAAAATAGTATTTTTATATGATGCTTTACAACTAAAGCATTGTTTGATGATCGGACTGATATCCCAGTACTTCAGAGTCAATGCATCTAGGTATAAGCCTGTAGCCTATTTTCCTCAATCCACCTAGGGTGGGAAGATCCCACGCTGTTCGGCGAATGTGACGTCAAGCACGTACACTTTAAATGGGTCAAATGTATCAAAAAAATCTGAGCTTTATATATTTAAGATGGATTTTGCAGATATTCATAAACAACAGGCATCCAGCTCAACTTAAAAACCAACAGCAACTCCACATAAGGTCAAACAGTAAAAAAAAGTTTGAGCGCCAGCTGCAATGGGCCTAAGATTGCTGCAGTTCTGTATTTTGACAACAGGTGGAAGCACCATTAGAAAACTCTTTACCACCTCTCTAAGTCAGGATTTACAAAAAGACACAGTACAGTTACAGCAATAATTAAAGAAATCATTGACTTGATTGAGAATTAAAAAATTACAACATAAAAATTATCTGTCAGACTTTCCAATGAAATACAGCATTAAAAACTGAAGGCATCTCGTCTAGCTTCCCTCATGTAACCGAAGGTATTTCCCATGGTTCAGCTGTGAGGCTGCTTTTATCCATTAAGTACTGTACATCAATTATTAATTAAGGTGAATCAAAGTAGGAGTATCAAATACCAACACTTGTTTGAAATTCTATGAAAGTAAAATAAATGTTGTTTTCCAACTCAAAGTGCATATCTTTGAATCATCCATCTGTCACCCATCTGTGTGGTTCAGAAATTGAATGCAGTTACTCAGGAATACTAATTAATGGGTTTCTTACCGTCTTGTGTCACATCAATCAGTTTGCAAAAAGCCCAAACTCCCATATTAAGTCTAATAATTGTGTCTGCATCTTTTATGTTTTTGTTTGATCGTGGAAATGTAGAGTATATAAATGCCTCTTCATTATGCTAAATTCTTTTTTACATCCACTGATATTTCCTCAAATGCCCCTTAACCATTTGTAATTTGGCAAGATACGTTTTGTGTTGCTATGAGCAGGTTTCTGGTACTGTATAGCTCCTGCTAAATGTTTGACCCTCTAGTTTGACAAAAGGAAAAGAATTAATCACAGGTTACTGTTTTCCTTAACTATAAATGCAGGTTTTATACACAAAATTTAAAAACAGTTGGCTCTAGACCCAAGCAAGAAAGGAAATGGGTTAGGAACCACCAAAGCTTAAACATGGCATGGTGTGGACGATAATAACAGATGCCAATTTCCACAATAAATGATAAGTGAAAAGCACAGTGGAGTGAGAGGGTACTGCTGGGTTCCTGCTCTGATTTGACTTATATTTGCAGCTGCCACTTTGACCAGCTAATGTCTTCTGGAGAAACAAAAAATACTATCAGAGGAGACATAAATTTAAGCATGAGGCCAAATGGCAGTAAGAATATTTGAGGATTTTGAGGCCAACCTTCAATGTACATTATATTATTAGCTGACGATAGTAATGGTAAGAAAATGCAGATGACCAGCTTCACTGCCAGAGGTATACAAAATAAGTGGAGTAGGTCGGATAGTTAGGAAGTAGGACAACCTCAAACTACTTTTTGTCAAAAGAACAGCAAGATGGTGTTATGCTCTTGACCTTGGTGACTGGCTTAATGGTTGATCCCATTCACCTGTCTAGCTCTGCCCAGTTTATCATCACCATTCATCTGTTTCACCTGCTCCAGTCTTTATTTAACCTGCCTGCTCCCAGTCATCAGTGCCAGATTATTCTTGAGCCTTTGGTGAGAGTTCTCTAGAGTACCTCTTTCTGTTGTAATAGCCTGACCCATTCTGCCTCCTCCTAGCCTGCCTGTTCCTTTTCTGATCTGTTTGCCTGACCTGTCTTTGGACTCTTGCTGGATTCTACCTGTTGACTGAACCTGGATCTGCTTCGTCACACTGACCTAGATTTCCCTTATGTACCTCTTTGTATCTCTGATCTTCTGGCTTGGACTCCTGTGACAGCTGTGACACAGGCTTTGGCTTTGCCTTCTGGATGCTCGTGCCTTCCTTAGTCTGCTTGGATCTGTTCTTAATCCAGTTCTGCAGTCTTCAAGGCTTTAGTGTCTGGAGCTCTCTGGGCAGCATTTGCAGCGTGGTGTTGATAGCCGTTTAAGCTGGAATCCACTCCTTCCTCTGGGCACAGAGTGAACTTTAAGACCAGGTTAGTGAGTCTTGAGTTCGTAATTATCCTCCGTCAGATTTACCTAGTCACTAACCTGAGTTTTCCCTCCACAGAGGTTCCTGCCTTTGACATCCCTGAAGTTACTGCAGATCCTCTATTAATAATAAACACTTTTGTTAAATCAGTCTACCTGTTTGCCTATAATTCTGGGTCCTTATTTCTGAGCCTTGACAGATGGTTAGCACTTCAGCTCCATAATGATACCAAGCATGCATACAAACTCATTCATTTATTAAATAAAGCTGTTGAAGTTAGATATTAGGTTTTACCCATCCCAATATTATCAAATATTAGGACAATACCGCGAAACCAACTGGGCTTGATAAGCTCTTCTGTTTTTGATGATAAGTGAACAAATATCCAGCCAGAAAAAAATGAAAGGATATAAACCTTTATTTATTGGCAGTCTTTCCATTTCTTGAAAATAGTCAGGTTTTTTTCTTTAGCACAAATATATATGTGGAAATGTACCATTTCTAAAAGGTCCTATTCACTCATAGTTTATCTCTACTCTAGTCTACTCTTGCTATCTTAAACGTATTAAATCAAAATGCCATAAAAAAATAAGAATCACAATTTATCATAAAAAGAAAAAGAAGCAGAAGAAACATGTAAAGAATATGCACTGACATCAAAGTGAGTAAATTCGCTCCACCAGACTCTGCATGGCACCAGCTAGCGATACGTCTCATTTGTTGATGTGACTTACGTGCACCTGGGGACTTGATCTTTCTCATGCTCTCCTGTTGCTGTTAAAACACCCCCTACTCCCCAGTCCTTTTTAAGTCTGGCATTTTAAAACATCCGATAATTTCACACTGATAGAGTCGACTAGCTATACTGATAATATTTAAAAACTTTTTTTTTATTAAACATATGGGTGTATAACTTGAGTGGAAGCCAGTCAACCAACATATCTGTAAGCTGTAATGGAGAGCTGTGCACAACAAGGAATATTAGCCATTTACATCAACTTTCTATGTAAGCATCACCCAAACAAGAATAGACTGTTCTGAATAAGTAAATTTATTGCTCATTGAGTAACATCGAGGGACAAATTGAAGCAGTTAATGCTGGATGAGACATGGTCCAAACAGATAATAAAGCCCTGTGTGAGATGCTGCTGCACCATGCAGCATGCAGTGCACAGGCAGCTAATTATGTATTCCATCGAGCTTTGAGGAAGATGAGATGGGAAGGCAGATATTTGCACAGTAAAATCCAAATAAATTGCATTTTAAATATCTGAGGATTGGATTACCTGACTGGCCTTCAGAAATGTTTTGCATTTCTATTCATCCCAAAAATCCACAAAGCTGATCTTATTTTTGACTTAGTTACATTTACACAGAAATGTAGAACTAATAGCTTTAAATCAACGCAAGGTTTCGACCTTCATAAAATATTTTCGGAACTTTGGTCATTATGCATCGACTTACAGCTAGTTGAATGACACCACTGTCATGGCCCGCAGGGGGTCTGTATCGCTGTCACCAGCACTACGTAAGCAACTTTGAGGAGGGTGGCTGTAACTCTGCCACACATAACAACTGCAAACTGTACAGACTGCTTTACAGCATAGGTCACTTCCCCCTTTCCCAGTTCGTTATAATAATGGAAGTCGATGTGACAAAATTTCCGTGAGAGACTGTATATATTTGCAAATTTTAATATCAATCCTGCACAATTTGCAAATTGTGCAGGATTGATATTCAGGCAATGTGGCACCTCCTTGATGGGATCTGTACATGCGTTGTGTAAAGTTATCAAACATAATATATTTATCTGTTTCAATGCTCTAAACTCATCAGGACATTAGTCGCTGAGGAGTTGGGGGAGTGGAGGCGGTGCAGTAACACGGTACAAAACAAAACCAATGTAATGTGACATTGAAATGCCACAATTAGATCCAATGTCTCATCATTATTCATCTTTTACAGAACAGCTGAAAGCAGAAATGTAGTTCCGTCCAACTGCAGGCTACAGGAGATATCAGGATATTACCACGCATTGCCCTGGTTCTCATGGGAAATGCTGTCTTCCTTCAGGCAAAACAATACAGCTTTTGTCCACTGGGGGAGCCAAAATTGACCAAAACTGAAAGTTCTTTAGAACTGCATTAAAATTTTTGATCTTAACTGACTGTACAACCTGTAATACCTACATGCTAAAATAAATGAGTGGTCTACTTTAAACACGAATCAGAATCTACGGTTTGCCTTTTTCACAATATGCTATGAAAAGCTTTTTCTCTTAAGGGGGTTTTCTACCACAACCATGGACAGTAGACAACTTTTAAAAGTTTATCAAAACTAGGTTGGTTTCCCCCAGGCTTATGGTAGAAGGAGAGAAGAAGAGGTAATCAATGCTGAAAATTGGAAATTATGAGTCACCCGCTACAATGGTTGGAAAGATATTCTTACTGTTTGAGACCGTGATAGATTTCTAGGAAGATAAGTCCTATCCACAGAGTCTGATGTTGACGGGTGGTGGTGAATGTTTCATGGAATAAAGAGATGCAAAGAGGGCAGACAGGCAGGCGAGTGAGAGATGTTGCTGAAATAATCCGACTGCTTGTAAAAGGAAGATAACCACAAGAACAATAAGGAGATTTGATAGAAGTCTCTGAGAGACTTTTCCAGTAATTACAAGAAACCAAGGAAGCACACATAGAATTATCTATCTGTTCCTACAAGGATAAACAGCAAAGTACTAAAACACTGAGGACAGAAACGACACCACAAATTTAAGCTTAATTAACAAATACGTGAGCAAAGCAATCTGGCATTTGCCTCTGGGAAACTGCTCCTCTAGATGTTTCTCTTGATTAGCCTTGATGAGGTGGAGGTGAGGGAGCGCACCTGCCAGTCACACCCTAAGAGAGAAAATCTGAAGAGAAACACACATACAAACACGGATCTGTTGATATGGCACAGGAGGATAATCTAAGACAGCAGTATATGTTCTAAATATTAAAGAATGAATACTGAAGAACTAAAAAATGTTGAAGAATAAAAAAATAATGACTAATCACTTGTGTTATCCATTGATCATTTTTTTTTTAGTTCTTCTCATTATGATAGAAAAAACTTATTTGTGGCAAATATTGTTGAATTTAATTCATCCAAGTCTTACCTACAATGGGATGCTGTGTGCTGCTTTACATACCACTGATCTAAAGTATCCAAGTTACTGGAGTTGCTAAAATCTTCCCAAGTTTTACAGAGGAGCCAAGTCAAAAAGAAGAAAACTGAACTTCCTCTTCTTTCTGAAATACTGTCATTTTAAGCGACTCCAAACCCAAAATGTAGATGACCTGAATACTCTATCAAAGCTACCTGGGCTTCCATTACACTCCAGCAGAGCCACAGGCTGATCTCCCTTAGGCCACACAAAATCGATGCAGTAATTCATGCAAAAGGAAGCCAAACGTTGTATTAGGCGCATATTTTTCAGAACCCTTTCATCAAAGTTTAATCTATATATGATTTTTAAATTGATGTTGTGCAATACAATGTTCTTTTTTGCTGATTTTGGGGTTTTCATTGTCTGTAGGCCTTGATCATCAAACTCACAACATATAGATATATTCACACGTGAAATATTTCCAGCGTTGTATGAAGAATCTCATATTATGTAAAAAATATATGGGTTTTACTATCTGAGATGAGAAAAGTAGACTAAAAGCAGAAAAGGAATGAGAGTTTCTGCAGGGTAGATAATATAAGTTGAATCTCAATTACCATAAAACAACAGTTATTTGAGATAGAAGAGAAAAAAATTGTAATTAAATTATTATGATTAAATAAAAAAAAATAACCAGTGAGATGATATAGAATAGGCTTAATCCTGAGAAAGAACACAAACCTTTTTTAAAAATCAACATTATCCTTAACTGCAATTACTGTCCACCTTACTGTTCTCTGCTCAACATGTATTATTTAAGACTAAAGATAAGAAGGAAGAACTCATAAAAAAAGCATTATCATGACAGAGTTAAGTTGAGACACATGAGCAAGTGCTTATTTTTAAGGAATAAAGTCAGAGCGAGTCAACCTTGGGTTGGTCCCAAGAGCAATGATAGCCAGGGCGAGAGACGGAGACCAGGCGACTAATGAGCCAAGTCACTAATTAGCCACAAGTGTCACTGGCCTTTCAACTTTCACATGACATGAGTGGGAGTGTGCATATGTGTGAGTGTGCATGTGTGGGATTGGGCGATAAAGACATGAAAGAGGTTTGGAGACTTTTGTTATTGCAAAAGTTATGCACTTTCTACTTTAACAGTCTAATTCACTACCTTGTTAATGGTGTTTACATCATAAACAATGTCTAATGCTGCAGTGGGTTTTACAACAAAAGTAAAGCTGTTAGAATACTGCAGTTATATAAAATATGACCGGTTAATATTCAATTTACTATATTCCTATACCAAGATGCACTGGAACAAAACTTTCACAATAATGAAATGATGCATGGATAATACATAAATTCTCAACCTAAATGGCACACAGAAAATAAAAGCAATGATTACTATCGTTCCTGTATTTTCTGTCAAGGTTATTTTTTTCATACTTTTATTTTTGTGCCTTTCATTTACCAGAAACCCAGCTTTCACTCAGAACTAGCATACTATTGATGCATTAACACTTAACTGCATTAAGTGTCTGCACTGTTCCTTTGCAGCTGGTTTGGATATAAAAACAAGTGAAATTTATGCAGCAAGGCAACAATAGATATGGAGAAAAAGTAAAGGGAGTCACATTATAACTCTTTCCTCTTGTGTGATAGGTGTCAGAGTGCAGAGATGAGCCTCTTTCCTTTGAAAATCATCTTGTCAGATGGTTCGGATCAGTAACCCATGCTGTCACCCTTCAGTAGGGACTATTGAGGCTCTAAAGGCATTCTCAGGGGGAGCCTTTCAGACCCATGGACCGTATCCCCTTCAAGCTGTTGTCCATGATGACAGTGCTACACTGCTTAGTGTATCAGTTAGCCTGCAGGCTGAGCAATCTTTGCACTAAACTAGATGTTTTGTTGAAATTGAGGTAGTCTACACACTTGGGCTGAGAAGGTAAATTGAAGCTTTTAAAGATGTAGTGTAGATGACTTTTATTCCTTTTTTTGAGAAAATATCACTGGTTTAATATATGAAATATTGATCTTTGTTTTGTTTGCTCTTGCCTGTCGGAGTCAGAAACAAGCAAGTTGGCAAAGACTCAGGCTGTTTAAATAGAGATGATGACATTTCATAGTAAGTTATAAGATACCTGAAGCCAAACAATGCCATTGCTTGGCTCTGTCCCTTTATTTTGTCAGTGTTTAAAAAGACATATTCTTCTCTAGGAGCATTGCTGAGCTTCTTTTGTGTAAATATGAGGTCTGTCCTTTGAAACTGCCATAAAAATGATATGGAATTCTTACCCCTCTCTTTACATGCTAATGCAGTAGCATTTACTATAAGTGTTTTAACAAATACAGTTGTCGTGGATAGATACGATTTACAAGGACGTATAACCAGATTTGATAGTTTTTTAGTTTTGTGCAGATCTGATTCATTAATGAATATTTGATTGTGAAAAAATTAAGTATACCAGGCACATTTTGGATGACTGTAGAGAATCTGATCCTTCCGGATCTTTTATAAAGCTTAATCACCTTTAGAATATTTGCTCACATTTTGGAAAATTCATCCATTTTGGGACCATAAGAGTATTTCTATTTAATGCTGTTGTTCTGCAGGATCTGTTAGAAAAAGCAAGAATGCTAAGCTTTTGAGTTTCAGATAAGCTGCCATTTATTATCTTGGCATATTTGCATGAGAACGTTTCTTTTTTCACACAAAAATTACATTTCTTAAAACCAAATTACAGTTTGACCTTCGTATTGATTATTCTATTATCCACATTTGGTAATGGAGTTCAGAGAGACGTGTTTTCAAAACCTTTTTTGTATAAGAATAGGGACTCTAGTTCATTTTCTTCATGCTTTCAATGTATTATTATTTTTTGGCTCTAAAATAAGACATTTTCTCCTGTTAACCAAGACTCAGAATTATTGGCCTTTTTTGCACATTAAATTGCTTTCACTAAGCTGTGCCCTTTTGGAATGTTAATAAACTTAAGCAAGAACTTACATGTAAAACTTTAAACTAAATGTGAATGAAAAGTCAGCAAGAAAGTGTATGAGTTGTTCAAATTTAGGATAAAATGCTTTTTTAACACTAGGTAAGAAACAGAAATGTGGGCTGCTGTGGATCTGCGGACATGCAGCGACTGCAGGGGAAAGGCGGAGAATCGCTGGCACATAACTGGCACTCTGGATGTGGGAGAAACAAAGGTAAGTTACATGATAATCTGACAGAAGATGATTATCCGTGTGAGTCGCCTGGTTTAACAGTTGAGTCTATCCTCTTGGGTGAGACAGGATCCAGCCGATGGACTGCCAACCAAAGCCTCCCTGATGCAGCAACCCCAGTGAGCAGGCAGGAGAACGATCCAGTTCAGAGAAACAGTACAGAACAAGGACTGTTCTGAGATCCAGGAGTCCGTAGCCCGATCAGGGGTTCCGATCCAAACAGAAACAGACAGATCCAGGGTAACAGGAATCCACAGAGTATTCAGGCAGGTTCAGAGTTCTAAATGTCCAGCAGCGAACTCAGACAGACATGCTCAGATAGAGACAGACAGGCTGAGAGGGACAGAGACAAGACATAGTACCAGGACTTTAAACTGTTCTCCTCTTAGGAGCCAGAATTAACGGAATTAAAACTGCCTTCCCCCCGCACTAACCCTAACCAAAACCAGAGAGCTCCGCGGAGAGGGGCCAGAACCTGAGCTCCCACCGCATGCCAAGCCGAAACCCCGAGGGCTCTGCGGAGAAGAGCCGGGACATGATCGGGAGACAAATAACACTCTCTTGACACACAGACCCCCAAGAGTCAGGGCATGACCCAGGGACTTAACTAAACTTAAAAAAAAAAAAAAAAATGAACAACTCACACAAAAACACAACATGAATAAAGTAAGAATAATGATCTGGCCCCTATAGCTGGGCTGAACCATATATATAGCAGAGGGAGCAAGTGAATAAGATGAATGATAATTAGAGAACGGGACTGGAACGGCAGGTGAGTGAAGTGAGTAATCAGAACAGCTACTAGGGCTGCGATCAAGACAAGATCATACCATGCACATTAAAGCCTGTCAAAGCAATCAAAAAGGTCTCCAGATTTGATGGTAGGTCTTAAAAATAAACTGTCATCTCTACCCCTAAGTATTAAACAGCAAGGGCCACAAATGAACTGTAGGGGTTATGTGAATCTGAAGAATACTCTGAACTAAAACAATTATGTTGGGATCAAATCAGAAAAACAGGTTTGTGTTGCTAAGCAGCCGCAGGACTTAATTTTAACTTTAACTCCTGGCTCATATGAAGGGAGAGGACAAACATAAACCACTGTTCTTGGTGTTGTTGGGCTGAAGAGCAAGCCCAAGGCAACAGCAGACTAAACTGCTGCTGAGAGCCCCCAAACCATAAATGGCTTCCCATGAACTCAAACATTCTTACACAAACCCTCAATTGGATTTTGTTTTTTTATATTTCCTCTTTGAAAATGAGAAACCAGTGTACAAATATCTAATTTAACATAAATAAAATCTGATGCTTACAGGTAAATCTTTACTTTGTGTTTGAGCTCAGTTTATTCATAAACACATCTCAGCAAATAGCAATTATTTATACATATTAGCATTTAAAGTCGGCCAAATTAACTAGGCTTCATCTCTCTGATTCTACATAATCTTTGTTGAAACACTTTAAGCTCAAGGCCTCGTTAAACCTTGGGCCTGCCCTGATGCTGCAAATACCATCTACCTTTCAACAGGGTGATAGTTTTTATGTGTGTTCTGTATATGTCAGACATGTTGCCCTTTGGTTTGTTACATATCTCTGTATGCAGCAGCCAGAAAATGTTTTCCTATCCTTCAAGTTCTAACATTTTGTCAAATCACAAAATAGAAATGAGTTATCAAGGTTTTATGTAATTGTCTAACACATAATGTTTATAACTGTGCAGAAAACAAAAAAAAAAATAATAGGTAAAGGGTTTACAAGATATTTTTCATGCAAAAAATATTAAAGGTGTGGTCAAACTACCTAGGTCAATACTTTATAGCAGGGGTGGACAATTACAGTTCCTGCGGGCCACTGTCCTATCCAGTGGGTATGTCTTGTGTAAAGAAAATAATTCACAGACAGCAGAAGGCATATTTTTCATCTATACAGAGCACCTTCTTCCATGTTTACTGTGTCTGCTCAATGCATTTATGCAAAATACATACCGGACTCTTGACATTAACATTTAAGTCATTCTCACTCATTAATATCTGTCCTATCACCAGAATCACAATGATAACAGAATTAAAAGTTTAACTGTTTAATGATGGTTCACATCATACTGGAAGGACTTTTTGTTTCATCAGTTAGCTTTAAATCATAGACCAAGGGTCCATTTTGAGGCCCCTTCTATTTAATATCTGTCAGAGTTGGGTGGAGTTTGTCTGAGGACCGAAATGCAGAGATGAGCGAGGCAGAGATGAGTTCTTACAGTGTTTAATGAAATCAAAAAGGCAACAAAAACAAAATCCAAGAATCAAAATACAGGAAACCAAAAACCAGGAGACGTCAGAGGAAAACACAAATGGGGAGCCAAGAAACCAGCAATAAGGAACTGCACAGGAGGACTATATATGGGGAACAGAACAACAAAGATCAACAAAACAGAATGACATAGATAACTGAAAACTCAAAGTCCGAAAAGGGAGAACCATAACAATATCTATATGTTCCCCCTAAATCAGATTGAGATAAACAACATCACAATTTCCCATAACTATGCAGATGACACACAACTTTACATAGTGATGTAAGCAGGTGTTTGAATTAAAGGGTTGGAAAGAAGAAATTAATACATGAATGTGTCAAAATGTTAGTTAACTGAATTAAATAAAAACTGAAGTAAACATTTTTGGACCAGAGGAAGAGCATTTAAAAATGAGAACACAGCTTTGATTAAAACACCTCAGAAGCACAAATCAGTCTTGAAATCTAGGTTCAGTGATGGACTCAGACATGAACCTCAGGAGCCACATAAAAACAGTGCAAAAGTCCGCCTTCTATCGACCAAAGAATAGCTTTACGATTAAAGGACTAATGTAGCAGCATCTGCTTTCCTCTTTAGTAGAATTAATTACTGTAAAGGTGTCTTAACAATCGACCTAAAAGTACATGAGATAGCTGAAGTTGATGTATCATGCATCTTTTTAGGTATTAGGCATCAAGTTTGAAATTTTAGTGCCGTGAAAAACCTATTTAAATAGCATAAAAGCTTTCATTCGGTACATCACAAATCTCAGTTTATTGTAAATAAACTCTTAATTCAATGATATACTTTTTACTACTAATAATTAGAGCATAAGAGCTCATGTAGAGATAAATGAGGTAAATAAATGAACCCAACTTTTTTTCTCTCTCTCTCCTCTGAGGTACTCTAAAATATATGCAGAGGCTGTTCTTGGCCAGAATTACCTACTGCCTTTCCCACTCTAATATTGCTTTCCTTGCTGCATGAGCTTTACCTTTTCCATATAAAAACTTTGTAAGTGTCCACCCAGACTCCTCAGGCTCTGATTGATTGGAATAGATCAGCAGCACTCTCAGAGCTGCATCTGGTCCCCCCACTTGACGTGGTTGTAAAATGAGGTTTGCATGGGCAATGCGGAATACTAAACACACCGAAAAGGTCAGTCAGTATCTAATTGCTTTGTTCATGCTGTCTTTTTTCATACCTTTAATATTTAAAACCATCATTAAAAATTGAGATGTAGGATATAGTGGGGTGAGATCTCATTAGGCATTTCATTCTCAACATGAATGACGCATGTTGTTTTTACCCAAGTCCTTGGCATACACACAACTCCTAGGGCCTCACCTCATTTATGATGTGTGAAATGTAAAAAAGAGTGGAAATAAGACATTTTTGTCTTATCAACAAGATTAGAAATAGGAAAACCCAAGCCTGATTTCAACAGGGAAATGTAATTATGCATTTATTTGATAAGATTTGACCTAAAAAGTTGCTATTACACTCAGTAGAGGAGGGATTTCTTCTAAAACAAGAACTCTTTATATGTTATTCATCTTAGTGATGGATCAACTTAATTTCTGCAGTATGCATCTCTCTGCTTTCCAATGAACCTTCAGGAAAATGCAGCACGTGTCTCTTACATGGTCCTGTCAGGAACAAAAATCAAGAGCTCAAATAAAGCTCCACGCGCCGAGAACAAACTTTACGAAGCAGGATTAACACTCGGAGGCTTCAGAGGAGGAAAGCAATTACTTGTGTTAACACCGATATCCACTGTAATGTCCCTTGACGGCTGATTTCTCTTTGTGCGGATCAGCGTGTGTTTATGAGTGTGTGAGAGGATGGAAGGAGATAAAGAACTTCATTGCGTTCTTGTCTAACACAGAACATAAATATCCCATAGAGGCTTGAACGAAGTAGAGACAAACAAACAGGAATGAGGAGACCCAGCTGATGAGTGGAGTGTGTGTGAGATAAAGAAACAGAATTGTTAGTTTGCAATGTGAGAATTCATCTTCAACTCCACTGCATTGTAGCTATATAAAATAAAATGCTATTTCATTTAATGTTGAAATCCAACTGCTACTCCATGTTATAGATTTTTGTCATCTAATTTCACAGTTCATGTACAAAAACAGTTGCATTGAAGTCTTCAAAAGGTTAATGTTTGAAATGTTTTGAATAAATCAAGTTAAACAGTTTTCCTGCAAACTGTGAAGTAAGAACTACAATAGAAGGTAATCATTTTTCATTAGTGGGTATACTTGCATTGCTATGCAAAATTCATAATCCTTGGACTTTTATAGATTTTGTCAGGTTAAATCTAAAAGCCTTACTCTATGTGTAATTTTATTTGATATACACACAACAGTACATACAGTTAGCCCCTCTACAAAAGAATCATACCCCAGATGGCAGGTTCAGATTTAAACCATTTTTCTTTCAACCAGGTAGCTTGTTTCTATTTAGGAGATAAAAAAAATATTTCGCAAGCAGTAAAAAAAATAAAGGAGGATTAATGCTGAAAAATGTAGTGTTTATTCACATTTGTATAAGAAAACAGGTTGTCAAAAAAAAAAAAAAAAAAACACTCCACAGCTTTCTGAATAATCAGTGACATTACAGAAGTGAAATTGTTAAAAATGCTATTTTTGCACGTTTCCTCGAGTGTGTGGATAAATCATCTTTGAGGTTGGCATCACCCTGATCATCGCCTCCATAAAGATTCTTTGTCAGATTGAAGCCAACACCCCACAGCGCCATCCAATCAGAAGAAAAGTGTTTGTGAAATTAAACTATGATTTATAATAACCCTGAATCTTTCACAGGTATGAACGATTTGGGCTTTTGAGTTGAATGTGAAATAACACTTTTTCGTTAACTCTAAAAAGTGTATTTGTGTTCAGCAAGAAGCTGTTCCTCCAGGCTTTGAACTAGAAAGTAAATACATTGGCTTTTTTCCCCAAAAAAGTTCAAAGCTGTTATATCTGATTGATAGCGTGGAAACATCAGTTTATCTGCTATAATCGTTTCTTTCTTTTCTTTCTTTTTTTTTTTCTCAGACTCCTAATTAGTTAGAGCTCTTGACTTTCCCTGTGTGACCAAACAGAAATAGGATTTATGGATTCCCACATCTGGGCTTATTCTGTAGGTTCTTCAAAGTTACTATAGGCCTTTTTTATTTGATAAATTGCTTCTTCCCATAAAATTCCAATTAATATGGAAAAGTCTGTAGTTCTAATGTGACAAAACATGTATTATTTAAATATGTGTGAATGTTTCTATAATGCAATGTTTATTCATTGAAGAAGCACATTTTGCAAAAACTTTGATTTGAAAAAAAATTGCCTCTTGGCTTACTTTTTTGTCTCATGCTGTGCTTTCAGTTCAGTTGTTTCGATGTTGCTGGTCTATAGCAAAGTCACCCCCTAGTAGCTTTACTTTTATTTATCTTTCTAGAAGATTCAAAGGGAGAGGCTACCATCTCCAACTCCCTGGTGGTCTAGGTACTCATGTCATCACTCTCTAACTGTCACATGTGAAGATCCTGCCCTTGCTTTGGAGGTCTGACTTGCCGATCCCTGTGGCTGACCTTAGCAGGTCGAATTTCTCATTGACTCCTAAGCACGATGAGAGGGAAAGCATGGAGCATAAAATATATGAATGTCTAACCACACTGCAAAACTAACAGCAGGACAGGAGTGAGCAGACATAAGGAAAGGAAAAGCAAAACCTCGCTCACATAGCAAAAGGAGGATAAAAGGAAGAGGTGTTTCAAAGTGAGGATGGTGTGTGCTTTTTAAGGGCTGAATCTCCTTGTGTTTGTCATGAACTTGAAGCTTGAGGAACAGGCTGTGGGGGAAGTGTTAGTCTGGCCACTGGACGGGTAGCTGTTGTAGAACTGCAGGGCCAGAGAGTCATTAAACACTACAAAACCTTTTAATCAGCCAGCGCCTCAAGGGAAGAAAACATGAAATCTCGACCTGGAGTTCGAATGAAGCCCAGTCACAGTGACACATATATAAACACACACACACGACCTCACGGAGTGGTCAAAAAAGTTCATTTCAAAGAAAAACTATTGAGTTAAACCAAGGTTAGAACTGAAGCCTGGGAAGGACAAAGCTTTGTGTTTAGTTTCTCAGGGCTGTGAGGCGAGGTGACCGATGTTTACAAGATATTCCCCAAATGAACCAAAAAACATGATTTATATGAATATGCTTAGATCACTGCATAATGTGACAATAAGGTTTATGCCAGTCCAGGAAGAGTTGTATTCTCTCACCTAATGTTTTGACTGGAAGAGTTAGTTTTTGACTTGCTACATATCGCTTAAGCTCACAGTTGTTTTTATTCTTCACTACATTGGTTGATTTGATTAAGGGCCCCTCAATTAATCAGAACAGGTAGAAAAATAACTTTAAAAAAAAACATTTCTCAACACTGTCAGGTCTATAACAGAGCAATTTATAGCTTCATATTTTAGTTTAAAAAAGCGGAAATGAATCTAAAGCTGTTTCTAGTTTTAAAGAGTCTGATGTACATTTGCAATCTTTATGATTTTCCTGTGTTCTAATGTCTGGTCTGGTTATGTTTATCTTTTTTTCTGATTCCCTTAGTCTCTGTTCTCTGATTTCTCACTTATCTGTTCTCCCTCTGCTGATTACACTCCAATCTCTCCATTGTTCCATTCATCTCTATTCCTGAATATACAGTTTATTTCCCTGTGGTTTATTCATTTTTTTATCATATCAAAATCTGAAATGCTGTTTTTAGTAGCTGCAACATTTTCTCTCCCTCGCTGTACTGTTTCTTCTTGTCATATTTTGCAGCTCAGTTTATAACAAGCTGGTGGACACTTTTCAAATAATGACCTTTCAGCTCATATTATTGCACGTTTTACTTTACTTAAGCATTTAAATTGATGTTTAATCTGGTTATGATTTTTATTCAACATGTTTCAACGTGACATTTTTGGAAAGAAGTATTCAGCAGCAATAATGTTACCTTACAATAGCAGCATATTTTATAGGTTTTTAGACCTAGCTACAAAAAGGATTTGGAAAAATCATTTTATACGCTTGTGTAAAGAGAGTATATTTTGTTCACTTGTTACAGTGTTGAAAGTTGTAAAACCCCTAAATGAAACACATTATGCAAATGTATTACACACAGACTGATATTTCTAAGCTTTTATTACTTTAATTTATTATTTATATTATCAGCATGATTCCAACCCTTACTGCTAGACAGAGCATAGCATTTGAGAAAATGCACCAGGCATGTTAAAGCATGTCAGTGCAGTAAAGCAGCATGCTTTCGCATCCTACTTGTAGGTTATCCATGTGACAGAGTTCCGTTTTGATCAGTCAAGCTATTTGAAGCACTTTTTAACACTAGGCAGGGCCTTAATAAGTTTCAAGGTCAAATTTCAGATGAATATGTGCTTTTATTTGGTAAGGAATAAACAGGAACACGACTTCAGGTGTCAAATCTATCAGCAGGTCCTTGTAGTTGTGACAAGCTAATACGCTAAAATAATTAAAATATGTGATTTCTAATCAGATAGTCAAAACAGATTTTTAGGTGGTAAAAACATAACAGGTAATGAATTATCCATGTTACACATGAAAGTTCTTCAAGTGATCCCAGCTTTGGAGTGTATTTTGCAGTGGCTGGTGTAAACTTCTTTTAAAAACATGCAAGTTAGCCATGCCACTTAAGTATTTACATAAGACCGGAATATTACATCAAACCAATGGAAAAAAAAGGCAACACAGTTTTATTACGTAAATGTGGGCTCCCTTAATACTATGTTTGATATCTACTCAAAAGCTATTTTAAAAAGGTAGTTTAAACTTGACAAGCAAGCCGAATCAAAACATACAATTGAATTTGTCTGATAGACTGTTTCTTCACACCATTGAATCTCAACAGAACAATCTTTTGTTTCTAAACATGACTCAAAACGTAAACTAACTACAGTCTTCAATTAAAGGTATAGTGGAGGATTTCGCTTTTTTTTTTAAAGACCCACCCTCTCAAATAGAAAAAATTAAAAAAAATTCACATACGCAACCTTGTACCTGCTCCCGATAGGGAATGCCTGTTAAACGCGTGTGAGAGCATGCACAAGCCCATTTCCTTGTGCATGCTATTTAAAAGTTGCTGTTTGCATCACTCATACAAGCTTACTGTCCAAAACAAAATTTGCAATTTTTCCACTATGTCAGACTCACAGACAGTGAAAATGGGGGTTGGGCACATAAGACGGCCTTACATAAACGTATAACCAGCATGATAGACAATTGGAGGACCACTTATTTTGATGATCCACCTGGAAAAAGAACATCCTCCACTATACTTTTAACTTTAGTTAAACATTTTCTGATAATGTCTATAAAGATGGGCCCCGCACAATGGCAGCCCACTGCTCCCCAAGTGGATTGATTAAATGCAGAGAGTTCATTTAATTGCTCGTCACTTGTGACAGTGTAATGACAATTACAGTAAAAGGCTGTTTTGACAGAATGACTCAAATGACTCAGTGACAGTTTAATACATTATACATTTCTAAGCAGTTCCAGTAAATTAATAACCAAAATAACATCTCCTGCTTCATAAAATTTTTTCAAGTATTTTATAGGGGGAAAAGCATAGATTGTTTTGGATAATCTAGATTTCAAATATCAACAAAATCTTGTTCATTACCTTAGGTTATATATTTTTGCAAGCTATACATGAAATAAAAAAAAAAAAACAATATAAAGTGTAGAGATACAAAAGACTTGATGATTATTGGGGATGCTGATTATGTTAAAAACCAGAGGCAGCATACCAATTCAGTGTAAGTCATTTAAAAATACCCTAATCTCTATTGAAATAGTTTTGATGGGATCAGCACATCCTTTCAATACGATTATAGACCTTCTCTCTTCTAAATTGCTGAATATATCAACTCTCAGGTATTCAGCTTCTTCCAAAACTTTGAATCATATTCTTTTATTTTCCAGAAAGCTTTGAAAAAATGTACATTTGATACTTAAAAAAAAAAACTTTTCTATCAATATACATCGATCCCCATTATAAATAGCACTCTAGGAGGGAGATTCATCATAACTTTCCCTTAACAAAAGAAACTTTTCTTTTACCCAAAAAACCCTAAGGAAATCCCTTTTTCTTCCTGAAAAACCAAATCCTTTCACTGTTCTCTTTAGATAGTTGCAATGCTGTATTGATCGTTCAGCACAGGAGAATGTCCTGTATTTTTCCTTGTATTTATTTATGTCTGAGCTTGGAGAACTGTCTTCAGCATTGACAGGTTTAGCTGAAGACGTGTAACAATGGTGGACAACTGTGAGCTCCGGCTCCACACAGAGATTTACTTCCAGCTCTAGCAGACTGATATTGTTCCTATAATTGAGACATTTTGGAGAAAATGTCTGACATCTCCAAAACCGGATATAGTAATGGAGAGATAACTTATTGAGAGGATTTAGGATTTTGCTAGAAGTACCTGAGAGATGAAATACCACCCTCTCACCTTCTGTATGGTTGGAAACATCTTATATGTTAGACATTATTAGAAGAGGAAGTGCTTCCTGCTCTGTTCCCATTATTTCCTAATGATGAATCCTTGCTAATGGTGAGTCTCTCCTGGGCTGCTCTGCAGTGCTTACAATGAGCTTCCTGTTAATTGGCCTTTTGACAGAGATGCCCACCCACCAGTGGCCAACTGGGGTTTGATAAATGAGGTGCTCGCGTTACTTGCACTCCCTCCATGCGTTATGCCGTGAGAGTTGAGTGAAGTGGGCGTTTGTTTTCTATAGCACTTTCTCAGAAACAAAATACATTGTGATGCACACAGCCACTCATAAGAATGACAAGAACAACAGTTTCTGTTCCTTGTCTGTTTGTGCTTCTTGCACTGTGGGGGTCCATGCAGGTATCTTTGCATTTTGGGGTATTCTTTTTTTTAATTTGGTGGCATTTGGTATTATTTTTATCAAGACAAAAATAAACTCTTTATAGGGATAGCAGCCTTCCATGACTTTCAACTGAAGGATATTTTCTCATCTTATGTCGTCAGTGGTAAATGTCAGGTGTATTTTCAAGGCTTTAGGATTTAGTGCCTTCATTCAGCAATCAAACAACCAGTACATAACAGAAAGGGCAAAGATGAAAGCTTTTCCATCAGATATGCCGATGGTGTAACAGAATGCAGTGGAGCATTGCTGTGTATAAAAGTTAAAAACACTTCCCTAGAGTTGTCTTTTTAAAATCTGCTGTCAGCTGCTCCTGCCTTACCATGTATGTTGGTAAATAGTAAAAGCATGCGCTACGCGGGTCAAAACGGGAGGGAAAGATAAGGTATTTCTGTTATTCCCTGCAATATATATTTATATTTTTATCTGATAATTAGTTCCACGCTTAATAGGTAATCTGAATCAAAGATGAGGAGATCCAAGTGTTCTGCTGCTTCAGGAATGTGAACATTAGCTTTCCTCTAATTTCAATCTGCTGTTTAAAGGGACATTGTCTTGTTGTATGACCTTTCAAAGCTATACATGCTTTACTCTTTTTTTCTTGCTCAATTTTCTACTAAATAATTCCCCTTTGCTACTATACACCATGATAACACCACTTGAACATGGCAACCCAACAACATCCTAGGGTGGATACTAGGGGGCTGTGCACATTGGTTGCCTGAGTCGTTTGCAGACATCTGAAGAAAAAAAACAAAACAAAAAAACGAAACAAACAAACAACAAAAACGTTTGAGGCAACTGTTCCAACCTGCTTAAAGACTACCTTTGATATCCCTGTTCCCCAGTACTCCACAGTGACACCCCTGAATAACTATAGACTTTCAACCTTAACCTTAACTAGTCATGAAGTGCTTTGAGAGGATAGTCATGACCCTCATCAAGGACTCTGTCAAAATCAGTGTGGACCAGCATCTTACATCCGTCTGCTCATCCTGGATTTCGCTTTGACCTTCAACAACGTCATCCCACAGCCCACAGGTGGGTAAACCTTGTTGTCTTGGACTCTCTTTGAGTCCCATACTGGGGAACTGGGTCCTAGACTTCCTGACCAACAGACCTTAGGTTGTCAGGATCCACAACACTGTGTTATTCAGACCTGCAGGCTTAGATCCCTCCTGTTAAATCTGGTTATATACTGATCAGACATTCATACAGTAAAGTTTTCTAATGACACAGCAGTAGTGGTTAGCATCAAAAACCACAACAAATCCAAGTTCAAGGTTGTGCATGTGCATTTAAAAAAAAAGTCCTCCACATTACCTTTAAATAGAATGTCAGATAATTAATTAATTACAACAAATTTAATCTCAGTGGTTCAATTTTAGCTTCAAGCACCAAGCATGATAAGGTGGGTGAAGTGTCTGCAAATCTTCGCATGAGATCAGACTTAGATTTCAGTAGCACTGAAAATGAAGGTTAGATACCAGTGGTGATTTTGTTGACAATTGTTTCTGCTCAAATTTCTGTCAGCCACTTAATAAGTAGGACTTAAATGATGAGAAAGCTTAATGAACACCTTTTCCATTATTAATATTGGTGCAAAGAAAAGGGGCCAGTTGGTAATTGTCCAATGAGAATATTCTCTGTAGCTTAAAATGTATGAGATTTATGGTTGGCTCTTGTTTGGTGAGAATTTTTTCTTATTTCTTTTATTGTGAGTGATGAATTTTAAAGTGTGTTGTGGTGAGAATATGATTTAAAAGGGACCCTTTTTTGAATATATAAAAAGGGTTTGTCAATTTCATTGTTTATAGTATTATTGTGTGCTCTCTGTAACCCGTGGGACAATTAGCCCTTGGCTTTAATTGGCCATATTTACATTTATGTGTTTATGTGTGGTCATTAGCATGCACTGTCAGGCTCAGAACAATAGGACCTAGTATATGAGGCAGATAGACTGTTAGATTTCCTCAAAATGTTATGCATTAGAAATGGAACTGCAGCGAACAGCGTCAACGTAGGAACTTCTGCAGGAGGAGACAACAGCTCAGTGACCATGTCAATCTGGTGGAGGACGATAATGAACGTGTGAGTCACTAATCTGGTCTTAAAGTTCAGTCGTTGCCCAGAGAATGAGGCTAGTTCCAGCCGGTCAGCGCCACCCAGAGAGTCCCAGATGCTAATGTCTCGGAGTTTGGAGGAAAGGCACGAGATCAGAACCGAGCAGACGAAGAACGCCAGGATAATCTAGAGGGTGAAGCCAAAGCTGGTGTCGAAGATATGCTAGGTAGTCAGAGCCAGGAGATCAGAGGTCAGAGGAGGGAAAGGAAGTAAAGGAAAGGAGGGAAGGAAAATCTAGAACGGAGTCGGGGAGCAGTTCCAGCTTGAAATCCGGAAGGAGTCCAAAGACAGGTCAGAATGGGGACAGGCAGGCTCAGAGGTCCACAGGCAGAACAGGTCAGGGTCAGGCAACCAGAAACACTTTGGTACGCCAGACAACTCTCACCACAGGTTTGAAATAATCTGGCCCTGATGGCTGGTTGAAGGCTGGTTCAATAAAGGCTGGAGCAGGTGGATCAGATCAGCAGTAATGAGAACTGGGCAGAGATAAGTAGGTGAATGAAATGAGTAATCATATCAGACATAAGCCTGGATCATGACATGCACTGTCAACCAAATAAATGAATGACTCAGTCCATGATATGGAGCTAAATATTCCAGAACTTGTTTTAGAAGCTCACTTTTTAGATCAGATAGAAAAAATAAAAAGGACATTTGATATGTTTGAGCACATATATTTTTCAGTAGTATAGTAGTACAGAGCAATGGAATAAACTCTCGGCGTTTAACCCATCTGCTTGGGGAGCAGTGGGCTGCCATTGTGTGGCACCCCGGGAGATGTGTGGGGTTAAGGGTCTTTGCTCAGCGACCCAGAGTGTCAGTCCGGGGGAGTGGGGCTTGAACTCAGAACCTCTGCATAGGTTCAAGCATAATGCCCAGGATTGCAAGCGCAATGCCCTAACCTCTAGGCCATACTCCCCCTTCAAACATTCTGCAAAGCAAATTGTCTCCATAATTACATTTTAATGCTCATTTAGTCAACTAAAACAATTACAGATCAATACACTATCTATAGATTTGAATTAGATTTTAGTCAAACATTCGTTGTGAAAACAGATTAAAAATGCTAAAAAAATTATAACACTGATTTAACTTCATTTTATTAGAACTTGTTAGAAAATGTAATACAGGGAATATTTGAGAGTGCTGTGACATTTTACACTAAGTCTTTTACAGGTGTGTTCTTTTCAATAAATGAGCAACTAATTAATTTGATAGTAATATGTGACTGCAAATCTCCATTTATTAAACAAAAAAATTATTCCAGTAACCTCTAGGGGGCACTGAAATACCAAATTAACCTCAGGTCAATATAATTTATGAGACACTGCGAAAAAGACTCTGGCTGAAACTCTTGAGTCGTTGAAGTGCACAGCTTCACCAAGGTTGCCTTATTTCATTTTTTCCCCTAACAATAATAACATTTCATCCATCCTTCCTCCATGCCTGCATGCAATGTTGAGTTTTATTCTAAAATATTTGCTTTTACTTTTTGAAATAAAAGTAAGACTTCAGCTAAAATATCAAAAATTTTTCCCTTAAATCTATGACTTTATGCTCTACTACTCTTTCTATTTCGATTTGAAGAACTGGCCTCTTCATTGTTTCCTCCGCCCCCTTCTGTCTGCCTCCTTCAGTTTACTTTTAATTCCTTCTTGTTGTCCACTTCTCTCTGTACACTGTGTTTATGTCCTCACTTGTGCTGCGTCTCAGCCTTTTAATGGATTAATCTAAGTGCTCTCCTGATGCATTTCGCAGCTGCTTGTTGTTCGTTATTGCTGCAGAAGACTGGCCTAAAGGTAATGCAGTTCTTCTCTTGTCTCGCACTATGGGGAACAACTGATGTCCTTGATGAGATGGCCCCGCTGCACTTCGATTCATTAGCAAGCAGATGCACTGTCACTGCATATCACAGCATCGGGCACTGGTGGATAACTTTTCGCCAAGGCGTGAATAATGTATCAAAATTTGTTTACAGGCTCTTCTCTTAGATCAAACATTATGCAGTCGGTGCCAGTCCTCTCCTATCTGCTGCTGCACAAACCCAATCGCCACTGAGTTGCCTGAGGACAAATCAGACTCCCAGTGTTCTCTATCACCTTGCATTCAAGATTCCAATTGTTTAAATATGTAGGGCGACCCTGGCCGTTGATGTCTTGGCTACATCAGAGAATTAGGATAACATCTCGAAGGACAAAATCAACAAAAGGGGAGCCTCATGTCCTACTGTCGGCTTTTTAAATCCTATTTCAACTGGGGAACTGATTTAGGCATCCCTATGTGAAGAGGCCAAATCAGATCATGTTTGACACTCACAGTTCGATGAGAGATTAATTGCAATAGTAACCAGTCCCTTGGGTAGTGGGGCTAGAATAATAAGGACAACAAACCTTCACACTCAGTTCTTCGCTGCCCTTAACTCACTAATTCATTTAAATAACTTTGACAAATCATGTTTGCAGGTCATTCCCTTTAAACATGTGCTATAGTATGGTTGTCCTTGTTGATACCAAGAGGTGCATTATGTAATTAATTTACCTGATTACTTTAAGCTTCACATCTCTACAGCTGAAGCTGCCTTTGTCACATTATGTAATGCAGAAAAACAAGGTAGAAAACTGCTTCTAATGAAGTCAGTCTCTTTGAAACAGATGGCTCTTGATTTCAGTAGAGCACAAAAGCAGAATTAATATTTTCAACTCACACACCTTCCATTCTGACATATTTTATCAGATACAGCTGGTGTGTTAATGAAGCTAATAATAGTTTAATAGTGGAAATCGTTGTCTCAGGCTGACTTTTTCACCCTTCCAGATGGCTTGCTGGGATTTGAGACCTCCATAAAACTGTTGCACCTATGTGGCATGACATAGTGCTTGAACTAAATCAAAAGCAGTCCGTTTTGTTCAACTAATGGAATTAATTTGCATCGGTAATGACAGCATACAGTTTGAAATATAAAAAAGATAAATAAATTGGGATTTTTTTTATGGCCACAATAGACTTTTTTTTGAGAAACTCTATGTTCTTTCTAGTTTTTGTGATTTATGCCATTATAAACTAATTCTGCAGCTCTAAAATGAGGAAAGGTTTGGCTTGCAAAAGCATCCTTGTGCCAACTTCACATTCATTGGCACCTTTCCTAACTCTGTATAGTGCATCAGAATAACCTAATCCTTTTGATGAAGTGAAAATTGACATTTCAGACTAATTAAACCTTTGTCTGATTTGATTTCTGTGATAGGAAGCAAGATTCCACACTGAGAAATCGTCAACCAGTGAGACACCAAGTTGCAGCCATGAATAAAACTTGCAAAATGTAAATGTAACTGAGACAATTTTGAGTTACTCTTATTTTGTTGATAGGATTGTCTTGGGATTTATGATCACAATTCCACGACTATTTATTTGTTTTATAAGGATTTAAGTGTTATGTAACACAGAGGTGTGTTACTGCGCTAATCAAAATGGGAACTGCAAGAGAGCAAACCATTGAAGCAAGAGAAGTGTGCTAATATCTATATAACAACTACTTAATTTAGTTAGAAATAAACTCAGTAAGAAAGTTACTTTTGTTTAAAGGTCACACAGGAGGATGATAAGCATATACGTTTTAACAACCCAAGTTTATTTTTTCTTTCCCCACAAAAATAATAATCATCCAGGTAACACAATTTAAAATAAAACTTAAATTGTCAACCCTTATAAGAAAATCAAATTAATATTCAGAAAAAAACATGAGGGTAGGTTTTCTAAACTGTACCTTTAAAGCTCATTTCAACAAAGAAATTCCACATTCTAGTTAGTCCTTCAATATAAAAGTCAGTGGTGTCAAAAGTTACTTAAGGAGAAGTATAGATACTGCAGTTTAAAAACACTCTGGTAAAAGTTGAAGAATCAATTTGACCTCTTTACTCAAGTAAAAGTGAAAAAGTATGTGCTCAAAAAACTACCGAAAGCATAAAAGTATAATGTAACCTTTAAAAAAACAGCCAGATCTCACTATATGAATTCAAAGCTCAATTTTCGACTATTTAGAAAAATAGTCTGAGATAGGGCCAAGGATGAGGGAGGTCTTGTTGGTCTCCATCTCCATCACCCGATATGCTCTCGCCTGTGTCCGACCTTTCAGACATTTCAACATCTTTTTCTGAATCCGACATTGTAGCATGGAATTGACAATTCACATTTACAGGTTGAAAAACACCTGCTTGCTTCTGATGATTTCCTTTAGCTAACCAACGAGTGTTTGCGTTATATGACTCATTCAATTACCCTAGTTTTCACTAGATGTGGATGACGCCAATGATCTGCATTGGATGGCACACATGAAGTGAAATACATATTTTTAAACGATAAACTGAGACCTAGAGTAACGAGTAATGTTTGTTTTAAAAATGTAAGGAATAGAAAGTACAGATTGAAAAAGTAATGAGTAGAAGTTGGAAGTAGGAAGAAAAATAAGTAATGGAGTAAAGTATAGATACCTAAAAAGTGTACTTAAGTACAGTAACGAGGTATTTGTACTTGTCGCCTCTGATAACAGTTTAGTCAGTCAGTAGAGTCAATGTGCACATAAGTTGTCAGTTTCTTAAAATGTTCATGAACAAATAGTTTGAGGAAAAAAATTAAGGATTTATCTGATTTATCTGTTGTCCAAGAAAAATATCCAGCTCCAGTCCCTCTGTTTTTCCAAGCTTCAGTCCAAGTCACAAAGATGGCGGCGGGACCCTCCTGCCTCTAGAACTCCACTGGCTCGTTCGGATATCGCCGTCCAAAAAAAAACAACAACCGGAGAAATCCCAGAACAGGATGTATATT
This sequence comes from Cyprinodon variegatus, assembly GCF_000732505.1. Taxonomy (NCBI): domain Eukaryota; kingdom Metazoa; phylum Chordata; class Actinopteri; order Cyprinodontiformes; family Cyprinodontidae; genus Cyprinodon; species Cyprinodon variegatus. The sequence continues at coordinate 201,665 of NW_015151050.1, forward strand.
CTATCCAGTACAAAATAAACAACCCCTTCCGTATCACAGCAGCACTTATGAGTAGTAACTTCTCTACTTCTGCAGAAATGTGCTTAACCTACATAGCCTGCCATTTCATTTTTTTCTTCTCTCTCCTGCCTTACTCCTTTTCTCGTACCGACACAGGAGAAATGTGGGTGTACCCTGTAGCACCCTATACAGGATATTCTAAGAACTAACAAAACAAACATATCAAACAGTCAGATCAGCATAATTTATGGGGGTTTCATCTACAAGTAATTAAAACATCGACAAACTAAATTCTAAACTTGTCCATGTATGGACAGAGAAATAGTTCAACAGTTCACAGCAACTGCAATTAATCTTGTGATAAAGAAGGAAAAAAACCCTAATGTGAGAATATGCTTCTGCTGTAAGAGACAAATTTACCTTAAGGCTTTTAACACTCTTTTAACACTCTTAAGGCTTTTAATACCATTAATTGTAAAGTACACTGTCTGTTGCATTATACCATATTATTATCTACAATTCACAACCATAATCTAGCTGTGAATTTGCGGGACTTGTAGCAGCCAAGTACTTCTAATCAAATCCTTCATCAAGTATGCTTGGGTGAGTAAAATTGCAGGTCTTGGCAGTTTGTCTGTCTGGGTTTGTTTATTAAACTTGTGTTAAAATAAGAGCTTGGAGGAAAGAAATCATTTATGCTCAATGATTTGGAAAGAAGTAAAGAGTTGACTTAAAGAAAATGGGTATTCATCTTACAGTTTTAAAGAAAACTGTCAGAGTTCATGGATGTTGTTGTGGACCAAATGCAGAGTAGAGGAGGCAAAAGGTTTTTGCAGTTTTAATAGTGAAATAGATGGTAGAAAAAACATAAATCCAGAAATAACAGGCTGAGAACTAAGAAAAACAAAAATGAGAGACTTTTGGGAGAAACATACAAGGAGAAATTAAGCAATGAAGAGGATCCAGCAATGAAGAACTGCAAAGGAGGTGTATACAGTATATTCAGTTTATTTTTTTTCAATTCAGTTTATTTATATAGCTCCAATTCACAACATGTCATCTCAAAGCACTTTACAGTTTACCAGATCATACAAATTGATCAAAAGTTTTCTATCTAAGAAAAACCAGTTGATTGCATCGACTCACTGACTCAAAGGCAATCCCTGACATTAAGCATGCTTGTAGCGACAGTGGAGAGGAAAAACTCCCTTTTAACAGGAAGAAACATCAAACAAAGCCAGGCTCAGCTGGCAGAGGCCGACTGGGGTTCAAGAAGACAGAAGCAGAAATACAGAAAGAAGCAGAGATACAAAAGGCAACTATGAAAAGCAGCCCTCTCCAGGAAACACAGCGAGGCAGACGAGCTCTGAGCCAGCTCCCCATGTAAGGGGATGAAGAGAGCACATCCAGCCAGTCACGGTAAGAGAAACAGGACTACACTGAAAAACAGACAGATCTCCAACATCTTTAAACAAAGATGTTGATGGCAGCAGCATAGCTGGTATTTATCCCCAGGGTGGTGTCAAAGCCAAACAGGAACAGATGAGGCGAAGCTACAAGAAGAAAATGCAAAGGGAGCATTACGTTAGAGATTGAACAGATTCTGCAGATAGGGAGAATAGATATAGAATGAGGCAGAATGATGAAAAAGGGGTCCCTATGTCTTCCAGAAGTCTCAGCCTATAGCAGCGTAACTATAGAGATAGCTGAGGATAACCTAAGCCATTCTACCTATAAACTTTATCAAAAATGAGAGTTTTAAGCCTACCCTTAAAAGTAGACAGGGTGTCTGCCTCACGGACTACAACTGGTAGTTGATCCCACAGGAGAGAAGCCTGATAACTAAAAGATCTGCCTTCTATTACATTTTTAGACATTCTAGGAACCACTAGTAAACCTGCAGACTGAGAGCAAAGTCCTCTGTTAGGAACTCAAGGAACAATCACATCTCTAATATACGATGAAGGCCATGGCCATTTACATGCTAGAAGGAGGATTTTAAATTCTGTTCTGGATTTTACTGAAACTGTGGCTGCAGGATTATATCCTGAACTCTCTGCCATGCTTTCTGACCATATGACTACACAGAGATTCAAAGAAGTCTGAAATGCGCAACAAACGGTGACCTCCAGGACATGTTACTGTGACGATTTGTCTTTCCAGCCCAGATTTTGAACTACTAGAAGTTGGTTGTCATCCATATTGTATTCCCAAAGAGTTCACCAGTGCTCCTTTGGTAACTGTTTACATTTCAACTTGTGCTGCTTCCAACATTGCAACAAATGCATTTGTGGCAACAAATTGTGATTTTAATCATGCCTCACTTTCTGCTACTTTGCTATTATTCCAACAGTTTGTCAGTTCTATGCAAATGACAAGGACTAATATTTCTAAAGTAAGATCTCCTCTTGGGAATTCAGACCATAATCTTAGAGTATAAGCCCCTGTTTTAGAAAGAGCTTTAAGAAAGTCACAGGAAGCTGGACAAGCCCTGCCAGTTTTTTTTTTGAGACTACAGACTGAGATGCATTTTGTGAGCCACAGCTGTTTCCATTCAACTAAAACCCAAATTTTAAGCAACCTTTTAAAAGCTGGAAAAACAGGAAATGCAAATTTGCCGTTTTACATTTGGCATGAAGTGTATTAACTAAACTGCAATGCATATTGCCTTCATACATCATCATCCACATTACGTTGTCTTACATGGCTATGATAAAGAGGAAGTAGATGTCAAGGGTCCGGACACAGGTCCCAGTTTTCAAGGCAAGACAGACAGATTACTCAAAATGCGTTTATTAAAAAAACAACAGATTGGCAGTGGCAGCTAGTGCGTCTCAGGCAGGAAACTCTGCAGGAGGGAAACACAGGTTAATGTCCATGTTAATCTGTTGGAGGATTATTACGACCTAACCTGGTCTTAAAGTTCAGTCCGTGCCCAGAACAAGATGTAGATTACAGCTGAACAACTGCCAAGGCGATGCAACATATGCTGCCCAGAGATTTCCAGATGCTGAAGTCTTGAAGACAGCAGAACTGGCATGAGATCAGATCCAAGCAGACGAATGAAGGCAGGAAAATCCAGAGGATGAAGCCAGAGACAGTGAGATTCAAAGTCCAGAAGATTAGAGATCCAAAGAAGTACAGAGGGGAAATCCAGGTCGGTATCATGAGAAAGATCTGAGGTTTGTTCACACGCAAAATCCAGCAAGAGTCTGAAGACAGGTCAAGCAAACAGATCAGAAGAGGCACAGACATTATCAGAGGTCCAAGGGCAGAACGGATCAAGATCAGGCAATCAGAGCCCAATCCAGTACGCTAGAGAACTCTCACTAAAGGTTTGAGAAAAATGTGGCACTGATGACTGGTTAGAGAACAGCTTAAATAGAAGCAGGAGAAGGTGGATAAGATGAACGGTAATGAGAAACTAGGTGGAGTTAGACAGGTGCATGAAATTATAATCGAGTCCATTAGTCATCCAGTCATTAGCGCCAAGATCATGACAGTAGAGGCTGCAATCTTGCACTGACCACAGATCAGTAATAGAGTTTTAAACATGTTGTAAATATGTCAGTTAGTAATGGCAATATTGCTTTCAGTCAAGTTTAGTTGCATAAAAGAAAAAGCTGACCAGTCATCTGAGGTAAAATTTCTCTACATCCACCTCAATCATTTCTTACTTGTATGAGCTTTTGTCAGGCTTCATGTGCAGCCTTTTAAACAGCACTTGGTGTAAGTGCTCTTGATCGGTGGCTAGATAAGTTGACACCTTTCACACCTCAGTGCTCCTCAGCAGGGGTGGCATTAGTAATGTATTTCACTTGGAGAACAGCCTTATGCTCATCCATTGTAAAGAGCTTTATTGCCGTTGTGACGTTTAATATCTGACCAGCTACAGTCAGTGTTGCTCCATAAATTTTGCTCATTCAGCTGCTTCTCTTCTTAGTTTCCCTCTGCATGCCTCTTTGATGGAAACCGTTGACCAGAAACATTAATACTGAGAAGAGTTTTAGACACGGCTCATGAAGTTTCGCTTTGCATTCGTTAGGAAACAGCAGGAGGGAATCATTTTTCGAGTTCTTGATGGGAGTTGCGTACAACATAACAAACAAGTTGATAACAGGGGCTGGCGACAGGCACTCAGAGTTATCAGAGATGTCAAAATGAATATCTAAAATTAGCTTTTTTTAGACAAGATTGGTATACTACTGTCATTACTCATAATGATTAAGAGGAGGTGGTTGTCATTTTCATTTTTGGAATCATTTTCTATTTGCTGACATTTTTAGATTGCATATGAGTATATTAACCAGTTTATCAGGGGGAGGGCTTTTTATTTGATGTCAGATAAGTTTAAATGTATGTACAGAGAGAAAATGAGAAAATAACTTATTACAGAAACATGTGAGTCCTCATTCTGTGTTTTTTTTTTGTTTGCAGATTTCATGTGTTTTATATATAAGATTGTCCTTGAGTTTTTTTTGTGTTTCTGTCCCTTTTCAAAAAGAGCAGGCCCATTCGTCTTTGGTGCTGAATAATGGGGCCTCGTAGAGGCTTACGCTCGGCCCTCTGATCCGTTCTCATTTGGTTGGCATTTCATTAAGGGCAAGACATTTGCTGTGACTCAGGAACCAAGCAGGGGTGGCTCCTTCCCCTAGCTTGCCACTCTCTGTTTTAAATGTTGTTTTCCATTATCCTTTATCGCTTGCTCCCTCAATTCATCTGACAAAAGCTAACACATACTTGGACAAACATTCTTTCTTTTTGTCTACATTTTGGCTTTCAAGCAACTATATCTGGAAAAGGCAGAAAAATGAAGACAAATTGATATGAATTTTAAAGTAAGAAGCCAGGGGGTGTAAAAAAAAAGATAGTGGTGCTTGCTTGCGAAGCATGTGTAGGCATAAATCCAGTGATATACTGCTGTAATGTACACTTCTAAAGTGCATCCATTCCTCTTCATGATGCTTGCACCAGTCACACAGAGAGACAGTGTAAGGACAAACCCAATGTCACCACTGCATTAAAATACTACATCATGATTTTTTTTGTTTCAAATTTTCCCTCAGTATATAAACTTTTTAGAAATTGGAGCAGCATGATAAATTTCACATTTTTCTACATTGAATTGACAGGTGGACATTCTCATTCATCCAGGTCATAGTCAATCCCCCCAAAAAAAAAAAAAAAATTAAAAAAAATCCACTGTTTGAAGACATTTCGCTTCCCTCACAAGAAGCTTTTCAATTCAAAATGTCGGGAATAGCGTTGATTTTGAGGTTTTATACAGTAGCCCAATGAAGCCTTGTTTTTGTTTTAAAAACATGCCAACTGAATCAGACAAAGGGGTCCACCCCTTTGGAATGGGGGTCGTTTAGCTTCTTTTGTTAGCATGCAATGCCCCATACCAGTCTAAGTGTCTGAAAGGGTGGTCGTTAAAGGGAATTGTTGGCCTGGCTGAATAGGCAAGGTCATCTGCTCTCCGGTACAGAGGCTGGGGATGCAATGATGGAGGGATTAATTCAATTGCTGCACTGTAGGTTTTTAAAAGCTGAAACCCAAGTCCACCCCCTCTGTTTAAGGTTGGCTTTTCTTTCTTAACATAGATGACTCTCAAACCACCTATTTTCTTTTACCAAAATGTTAACATTCTTGTCCTAAAAAGAATTTCCTTTGTCCATAAGGTGTAGATGTGCTGCTGAGTCTTGTCCCAAGTTTTTCAGACTCCAGCAACACATGGGTATGGCAATGTTTTTGCGCTTAATCTTCTCACCTTTGTGTTCTGCTTCGTGTCTTTTGGATTTCCTTCCATACATTGTTGTGGTCTTGCCTGCAGCAGGGGCCGGAGATAACATATGCTGGCTATTTTGTGTTAACCTCAATGAATAAACACACAGTCACTGTAAACTGAAGCTCGTTATAAGCATAGCATATATCTGTTAAAGCAATTCATTTTCATTGTGTCTCATTGTTTCTTGGCTGCTGAGCACAAAACAAGAAAAGTCAATTTAATCAGGTGAACAAGTAAGCTTGGAAGGCTAGCAAAATGGGAGAGTGCGATCAAACTTTAAAAGAGTCACAACAAATTAAAACATCAATCTTAAGAAACCTAGGGGCTTTCACCGACTCTTAGACATGTATATTTGTAGAAAAACCCAAATTAATCAAAACAGGTGTTGTCGCAGTTTAGGAACAAAGCAGAGCAACAGTCAAAATGCATAAAACATCACATCTTAAGAGAAAACATTTGTAGTAGGATAGGTCAACAAATCACAGTTAGGCTTTCCTTTATATTTTAAATCAGATAATTAATTCCAAACATATTTGTTTGAAGGACACAAACAAAATAGGCTGTTTTATCACATGTCAGTAAAGGAACCATGCTAAATGGATCTAGAGCTTAATCTGTAACACAGAAAATAGTGATGTGAGCATCTCTTCCACAATTTGATCTACTCAGGACATGTAGATCTCTTTAGAAGTAAATGAGCATCAAGGGCAGATCTCCTGTTGCAAAAAAGCACTATTTAAAATAAAATACCCAAGGATTTAAAGATAATTTTGAACCTTGGTGTTAAATATAAGAAACAGCACAAACCTAAGCAAAAGGGACACAAAACTTTTTTTTGTAGTGAGTCTACTGATAGCTTAAATAGGGTGTTAACAGTCAGACTGCTGACAAAGGAAGCTTTTGTTTGTAAGCAAAAAGCTTATTAAATGAAAATATAGTTCTTGTTATAAAGGCTTTTTATATTTGTTTGGTAAAACTGCTCATGTCTGTAGACTTTTTTTTTTTTTTTTTCCTTTTCTGGGCCAAAGAAATGTGAGTGTTTAACCAGCTAAAATTCTACTTTATATCAGCATTTTCTGTTCAACCATTTTCCTCAGAATTCTGTTTAAGTAGCTTCTTGGAACCAAAAAACAAAACAAACAAACAAACAAACAAAAAAACATGCAAAAGACATCTGCATAGTCACTGAAGTTGTGAGCAGGGGTGGGGTTATCATGACCAAGCATGACCAGCTGGTTGCCTAATAAAATATGTATTCAGAACAACAGAAAGTATATTGTTTTGTTAACATCTTACTCTGGATTAAAATGATCCCTGCCAGAATTAAAGCTTTGTGTTAACATTGCTTTATCATTGTGTGTGATAATTTACTGGGTAAATGTTTAAGGTTGAGCTAATTTTAAATGAATACATTTAATGTTCGACAGTAAAGCCATTGTTATCCATTTAGAGCATCACACATCTATGACATGCAGCCTATTTTTAGCCTTGTCATTGCACATTTTCCAGCTTTCCCAAGATAATATTTCAAAAAGTTTTAGCTTTAAATTTCATCCCTTTTTTAGTTTGTCAAAAGTTTTGTCATGAAATTATTTTGGGGATCATGTGTTTTACTTAGCAGAAATATTCTGAAAAGTAATTGAGTAGGAATCTTTAATTCTGTTGATATGGATCCCACAATGCAAGATTTGCTGAAACCAAGGCTTGTACTGTATAATAATATTCTAGGGAAAAAAATGGAAAATACAAAATACTACAAGAAAAGAAGAGGAACATGAGTAAATCTAAAAATTTGTGGAAGTACAAAAAAACAAGGACTAAAGGGAGAAAAATATCAAAATACAAGAAAAAGGCAGGAAGACAAAAAAAGGAATGGATGAGGACAACAATGGACAACAATGAGTAGAAGGTAAAGAGAGTGGGAGACAACATGAAAAAGAAGCATGAGGAGAGGACAAAATGTATAAAACATAATACCTGTATTTTCTCTTCAATCTATGATTTTGTAAAATTTCCATGTTGTTTTGAGAGTTGTCTTCTAGGGATGTAGTAAAAAATATATTCTGTCAAATATCGCAGTGTGTCTATAGACAATATTCACATTGAAAAAAATATGGCCAAATTGATCTTCAATTTAAAAAAAATTTATGTAGCCAAAAATTCATTTTATGTTTTACTTTTATATAGCACTTAAACCCCCAGCTGGTAGTTGGCGGAGCGCTAACATATAGTCTATGTTTAAGCTGCTCTGCACTGCCCACAGCAGAGCAACAGTGAAATTTTATGATTTTTTTTTAAGAGCAATATTATTATAAAATTGCATTTTATTGTCTTTGTTACTGAATCAAATATACATTTAATAAATTGTATTAGCATACATTTTGGGATCAAATAGTATTGCCAACTTCTGGCCAATTTGCAACCCTATAATTTCTTCTCATTTCAGAGGGCCCCATACCTGCTTCTGCCTGGGGCCCCAAATTTCTGAACTTCATAATTGGTTGTAATGAACATGCTGATGCACACATCTAAATATCAGAGTATGAAAATCAAAGTAAACTTTACATCTAATGTGACTGAGTGCATCATTTCAGCATTTCTAATAAATGCTTTGCTCACTGCTGGTCATTTACAGCTGTGGTGAATATAAAGCAGTTTAAATAAAAGACAATGTGCTTTAAATCCTCCTACAAGCTAATGGTTGGTAGATCTCACCTGTTTTGCTAACACATTTCTCCTGTCCTCCTTTTCCCTGGATAAATCGCTAGGCTATGTAAAGCCCACTACCTCATGATTTTCCTCTTGGGGGATACAGTTCTTTTATGATGTCCAACTGAGCATTACAAACATCATAACACAATGTTACAGCTACTTTATTCGTGAGTTATCATTGCAGTTAATACCACTATCATCAGCTTAAGGTCCAAAATCAATTGAAAAGAAAAACTGAAAAAAGAAACATATAAATTGTATTAATGGGTTTTAAAAAAATATACATGCTTGTTTTTTTTCCAGTCAGTTCAGTTTTATTTTACCTCTTCGACTCAATACAACATAAAGCACACTCACCAAGCACACTTTTTTTTGGATCTTGCACTGATCGTGAAAAAAAAGGTCCATTGTGTAGGTGTGGGTGGTGAAGTGAGCTCACAGAGTCTAGTCAGCACAACAAGGCTTCTCCAAGCTGTTGGATCGGCCCAACTGCTGAGCACTGCAAGTACATTACATCTCAATTTGTTCTGGAAGGATCAAATTCTCCTTGCTTGCAACTTTCACCAAGCAGCCAGCCTGGCACACAACGAATAACTAGAGAACTATAGGAAATATTATACAGACAAGCTTGATGCACCAGAATCAAATCAAAGCTCGGATGTCTGTGTCAATAAACCTTCTTTATGGAGTCTGGCCAAGTTTGATGTGAAATAGATCAATGAGATTCAAGATAATTAAAGGCTGCATATGATATAAATTTGCTTATCATATTCCCATCTCTTTGTAGATGAAAGGTATATGCACTGTAAATATTGTTTCATCAGTGAATAACATTAGGCTTTCTCCCAGGACAGTCCACAGTATTCTGAGGTCGGAAAAATAATCAAAACTTTTAGAAATATGCTATTAATTATTCATCCAGAGTTAGCCTGGAACGGACAGGAAAGTCTTTAAAGGTCTAGAGAAGGTTGAAGAGCGGAGGTTGAAAAAGGACAGCACTGTCCTAATTACCATCATCACTCACTCCTTTCCTTAATTTATCTGATCCTTTCCGGAAATGAAAAGCCTCATCTCCAGGTTTAATAGCCAATATAAGAAAAAAGAAAGGGAATGTTAAAGTAAGACCTATTTTAGCTGGTATCTGACTCTTTAACTTAGTGGTCAAGGTTCTCTGAGATTAGATTAATTGTCAGGTTTACCAAGAAAAGACATTTCAGCAAATTTTCAGTGCAGTGATACTTAAAGGTTCCATATTATACCACATTTGAAAAAACAAAACAAAGCAATAGTCCCAAGAGGATGTTTTTGTGGTTTGAGCAGGAAAATTCCTCTCAGATTAATCCGCATATACAGTATCCTGAACCTGTTCATTCAGCCCTCTTCAAAACAAGCTGTTTTGGCTTTCTACACCCCAACCATTCAGAATTCGTAATGATGGCGGCTAGCTCTTAGCAGCTTATATGACAGCAACACACAACAGGAGCAGTTTGACCAGATAACCCCTGATTGCCATTCATTTATGTTGTATAAAACAATAATGTAATATATTTTTTTTATTTCATAGAAAATAAGAACACATCGCATTCTAATAATCTAAATACAGTGAATGGACCATTACTTCTATATACAGAATGACTGGAAAACCTAGACCGTAAAAAGCTTTTAAACGTACAGCCAGTAGCCCGGTAGCCACTTAGCCTGAGCAGCTATGGCATATATCTGCTTAAATGAACTAGCTGTAATTTAACACAAGCACAGAATCAGGATCCTGCATATATCCTGTTTAACAAAGGCTTTTTTTGAAGCACAGAGAAGATGATCCATCTCAGAAAAAACATCTGGTTCTCAAAACAGCCAAGGACATAAACTTTATTTAACAGTCTCTAGGCACTCCAACATAGTAAAGTCATATCCATTTGGCATTTGATTTACATGCAAAGTCAATGGGGGGGCAGCATTGTGTAGCCAGCATCAAGACGTCCTGCGGCACGTCCGAGCATCGAGAGGGGCGCATCGTATTGGTGTCGCAGTATTGGAGCGTCCCAGTGTTCGATGGAAGAGTTCAGAAATTTGAAATTTTGCAGCTTGAAACCAGTCAGAAAAGCTAATCAAAGACACAGATACTATATGCAGGATATGGTCGCCTCTGCAAAGCTGTTCACATGTGAAAAATGAATTCTCCACAGGTTTTGGACAATGGATTATTTTGTACAAAGAAAAGAGAGTGAGTTCTGATCAATACATTGCACTGAAACAGTGTCAGGATCAATTTAAAAATACCTGCATTAACTAAAAATATTAAAACCTGTTGGTGAAAAATATTTTATTTTATATTTATTCAGTTTTTACCATAAATCTAACAAAAGCAGTTTGTAACATTGTTTTATGACCTCATAAAGGGCATTGTTTTGAAAAAGAGCATTTCGAGTACACATTAGCAAAGAGGCAGAAAAGGGCAGTGAGAGAGCTGAAAGGGCTTTTTTCATTGTTAAACCTCGTACAAAAGCTTTAGGACTCATATGTCTGTACAAAATGTTTATAAAGTAAAATTTAGTATAATATGGTACATTTAAATTAGTTCCAAAGATGTGTTAGCTAGAGAAGTTCTGAATGATTCAGCTAAAAGCACCATAGGGAACATTTCTACAAATTTCAAATGCGCTGTGCTGATTATCATGTGAATTGCTAAACCTTTTTTTGTTACTTATGTATTAATGCATATTTAATACAAACAACATGATAATACAGTTCAAAACATTGTTTGTAATTTTATTCAAAAATAAGTAAGTTAATATCCTCTATTTCACAAACACCAAGAATACCCAGAATACATCAAAACAAACTGTAAGCATGGCCAAGTCTGGCTGTTTAAGCGGGTCAAGTGATTGAGCCTTGTTCTGTTGGACGTTTCTTCCTGTTAAAAGGGAGTTTTTCCTCTCCACTATCCCTGCATGCATGCATGGTGTGAGGGATTGCTAAAGAGTCAACAAGTGAATATCTACTGTCGCTGCAAGCACATCCAGGAGGTGCACATCCTGCAAATCAATGACTCGATGCAATCACAACTTTGAACCAATCTGACTAGGTTGTGAATTGCCTCTACATAAATGTTATTAAACTGAATTGAATTGAAAATAAAAGAAGTTGTCTATAAATATCACTATGGGGATCTACAGTAGGTTCTTACTTGCCGCACAAAAAGTCCACACAAGTTAGATTTTCATTATAGATGTGCAAGAATGAAATATTTGCCGATGAATAATAGTATAAAGGGCAGGCTAAAGAGAGCACAAAGACCAAGATGTCTGGAATGATCATCTTATGTAGATTTATCTAAAACTAAATTATTTAGACAGCAGAAATTAGTTAGCATAAACTACACACAGCATTCATGGAAAATAAACATGTAGCATCAATCTAGAAATGCCTGGGGTTGTGGACATTTTGCTGCAGCAGAACCCGGCAGGACTTGGCTTCCTTATCATCGTAGATTATATAAAAAATAATTGCATGTATCAGAGTGTAGGAAAAACATGAGATAATCTGTAAAAAATTAAAGCTACAGCTGAAGTGGACCTTGTGACACAGTAATGAACCAAACATACCTGCAAATGGTGCAGGCAGAGAATTATAAAAAGAAAGGTTGTGGGCTGATTCAAAGCCCAGACCTTGATCTTGTTGAGATGCTGTGGGGGACTTGGAGCAGCTGTACATGTACGAAAACCATAAATAGCTCATCTCTGAAAGTGCAGAGAGAGAAGAACTTTCCTTGTGTCAATTTCAGAGACAGGTAGTTGGCTACAAGACATGTCTTATTGAAGTTATTTAATTTTAAGGAAGTTTTAAAGAAAGTAAAACTAGCTATATGGGGTTTAGGGCATTCAAACCTCTTCTGTTTCTATTCATTCGTACAAATTACTGTTTTTAATCAGAGCAATAAGACTGATCTTTATTTTAACATATCAAGGGTCGGGGGAGTGGATAACCTATAATTCAGTCAGGTTTTTTGATGCCTGAGAAGCAGAAGAATTTTTTTAAGGGATAAATCAGCAATGTCTCTCCAACTGTCTTGCCTTTATGATGAGCATCCACTATACTTGACAATGGAAGGCAGTATATTGTCCCTGCCTTTACCTCCTTTTATCGCTTTAGGATTTACCTCATGGTTGTGCCATAAATCCAGGAGAGGGAGCTTAAGCTGTATAACCACCACTTCATTGCTGTGTGGAGAAAAATCAGCTGCCAGCACTGCTAGTGCTTAAACCCTGGATCAGAAATATTTTTGTTGGGCCAATCAAAAGCCAAAACCACAGTCTCTCTCTTGCACCTGTAAATAAGCCATCTTAATAACCAAGTGTCCTAGCACAGCAAATTTGGTATGACCTCACTATGCCAGTTACCTCCTAATCATTGGCTCATAAACCTTCCCAAAAACAGGCGATACTGTAGGTATATTTATAATATCATCAGTTTACCCATGTTAAGGATCAAATGTGAATAATGTAATGTGAGCGACTCCACCCTGATGTCACATCCCTGCGTCAGAGGTTATTTTAACAGCCAACCCCCATTCCACACTCTCTTGCCTGTGGCTCTCAGCCCTCGATAGGGAACACATATGCCTGTTTACATATGAGGCTACATCCTTGGCCACCAAACCCACTCCAGAGAAGAGTCTGTGTTCACTGGCTGAATCAGACTGCACACTGTGTGTAATTGAGAAAGAGCTGAACATGGTGTCTTGTTTTTTCTGCTTTTCAAACCAAGTAAAACAGTGTTTTGTGAACCTGCCTGCTGAAGCAGACGAGAAAACTACCAAGTTTGCTATCTGTTTGGTCGACCCATAACACAGCTGGGCCCAATTCTCGCCAGAAAACAAAAAATAAACCTCCTTTCCCGTCTTTTCATTCTGTGCTTGGGTTAGAAATAGGTAGAATAGATACTTTATGTCTTGTCTGTGTTTTATCTGAAAAAGCTTTCTGATTCCACTGCTGATGGTTCTTAAGTAAGAGTTCTGAATGGAATGCTAATGCTCACTGAGCATGACTGAACTATCCATACTGCGTGTCTGTTTAATTTCTCTTTTTCCATGTGTTTGAAGACTTAGGCTAATATCAATGGCGTAAATATCGGTAAGCAGAGACATCAGTTGCTTACAGGCCCACAACCTCTTAGGGGCCCCATCCCTGACACCTGATAGGCCCCCAACGCAATTGTAGACTAGGACGTATCTTTGCAGAAGTAATGGTGCAAATATTCCTCTTAAACCCACCTGATGTTCGATAAGCATTTCCCTGAAATGAGTTTTTGGAACTTGGAATGTTTGTAACATGTGGTGGTGCACTGCCAGCAATGGTTCCATTCAAGGTGCGCAGTCACTATTTTTCCTTGTGTGATGTGTGATCATATACTACTGAGAAATGCATAATTGTATCTTCTGGGCCGATTTATGGAACTGCCAGCGTATCCTGAACTTTTATCACATGTTGTACTTCATATGGGATCCACCCAGATAATGTTGCTTACGGGCCTATTGTTGTGTCGTTACGTCACTGATTAATATGATTGGACCGGCTAAGCGTCCTTAGCTCCAAGCTACCTCAGTGCCAGCCCCATGGTAGCAGCCATTTTGTGGGTCGTCTAACCCTATGTTCAAGCTGGCCCGCCCCAGAACCGGATGTCTCTTGCCAGCTTAGCTAACCCATTCTTTCTAGCATCACTACATTTTAATGCATTCCTGAGTCATTGTTAATTTTTTGACTTTTTGATTGCATTAAAAAAAAATCTCTGCACAAGTTATTCACATTCATCTGCTGCTTTTTCAAAGGACACCATGTACTAAGCCTTAAAACTTGAACATCCCTCAGAGACTCTTGAACGGGCTCTTAAAGCTACAGTGTGTAATTTTCAGCGACATCTAACGTCCAGACTGCAGACCGCAGCAACATGAACATCTCCCCCCCACCGCTTCTCCCCCCCAACAGTACGGCGAGCGTTACGGGACAAAATGTCTTCCACGACGTCCGCATCACCTACCTTCTCAAGTGATGAGGTTTGTTTACATAGATAATTTTACAGATAGTATTTCATTAGTCTGTGTAGGGTATAGATTTCCGTACCGTCTCAGTTCATCTCTCTCAACTTGCCGTAGTTACTTTCGAGCGTAATGGGCGATCTTGCAATCGCTAGTTTGTTGGCTGGCTGTATATCCCTGTAATTATTACACACTGTAGCTTTAAAACCTTTTCCCACCTTTTGTTTGCTTTTATGTACCTGTGCTTATTTTTTACCTTGTTTAGTGTTTGTGCTAGTTATTAGATACAATAATACTGTGATAGGGATTATTAGTTAATAAAGGTTCCATTGTATTTTAACCTGTGGTCTTTTGTGGTTATGTTATGCAGTGAATTTTTTGTTACTTAGGCCAGATCCACTCGCCTTTGGTTAACATCTAAATGAACAGAGACAATTTCTTTGGTTGATGATTAATAACTCTGCTGATAGCCATAGTCTAAATTACTAAATTGGTGAAGGCAACTGGATCTTAACGGCAAATCCAGGTGTCCAACCTTTCTGTAAAAACAAAAATCCTGGTAAGTGGGCAAATTACATTTATAATCAGTCTATTAATAATCATAAATCGGTTTTACCCTCAATTTTTATGACCTATTGATCAGCTATAACCTCCAGCTCTAGTTATTTATTGAATTCATAATCTCCTGGTAAAATTGCACAGCACCCTTATCTCATTTTAAACCATAATGCTACGTTTCACACTGCATGTGATTTCAGCAGCAAAAAAGCGGGTGTTTCGGTCTGAATGTCGCATAAGAACAAGAGGGCCCTATTACTTTTAGCCAAAAGTAGGTGTACCTCTAAGCATTTGTACAGTATGGTTTCTAAAAAAGACTGTTTGAAAGGACATTTCTAAGAATCCCACGCTAAGTCATAGCAATTTAGAAGACATCTAAACCTCAATCGAATGTCTTCAAATTGTCTTTGAATGTGTTACTGAGAAATATATCTGCAGGTATTTGAACTTAGTCAAAGCTATAAGTCCGATTAAAGCCTGCCTTAAATGGTAACTATTTACCATATGGTCTGTAATCTAATCAACAAATAGTGGGAAAATATTTGATCATCACCAAGAGAAATAAGTTTCCACCTATTTAAAGTTAAAATTTACTAAAAATAAACAAGCTTTCTGCAGTGAGGTGCATTTCTACGGTGTAGACATTCGAAGATTTTGCTGCACATTTTCCTCCGTAAAATGAGCATCCCTTCAAATTTCAACAAAGGCAACCACTGAGCTTATCAAAAAGTAAAAATGTGTAACAGTTACTTTTTGTAAAGTCCTTTTCTATGTTTCCTGAGAACCTTGTTTTAGATCGATAGCTCATCACAAGGCCCATTAGTGGAGAGGATAGCTCTAATGAGGTGTTGAAATGAGGAACTGGTTTAGAACAAAAAAGCAAGCCCTGGTTTTCCCTTCTATCTGTGACAAACAGAAGAAGGATTAGATGTTCATTAAATATGCACAATTAACTTTAATTTAACTCCTACAGCTTATTTGGATTAAAAGCTTTACCTTTGCCTACCCTGTTTTGTCTCTGATATTTTAAGGAAACTTTGTTTTGGTTTGCATTGTTACATGTTACCAGTAGTTTTCTGAGAACTTTTATCTACAGATAATATGAGAAGACAAAGATTGCTATTGTGTAATGATCGTGAGGTTAACAGGTGCCTAGTCATTACACCTTATTCTGCATTGTTTCCCTGTTAAAGGCAATCGATGTTGGTATGAGCACGGATCCCATAAGTGGTTTACTGCCTATGCAGAGTGCTTTCATTAATCAAACCGGCAAACCATACCTAAGGGGAATGCTAGGTCCTCCTTTGTAAATATAAAAAAATGGCTTAAAACAAGAAACTTTATAATGCAGAAATATGAAAAATGGAGCTGTACAAGAAGAGGCACTAATAAGAGAAACTCTCTTCTCCTGTATCCATCTCTGCCATCGCCTCTCATTTATCTGTCAGCTTCCCTTTTTGTCTTTCCCTCATCTCCCAGCTTTCGGTGACTCATGAAGGGCTCCATTTGTCATCTCACAGGTGATGAGTGTGTTGTTTTTCGCTCTGACCTCTGCTCCGTCCATAATGAGATACCAGCTATGCTGCCTCACGGTCACACAATCAGTCCTAATACAGGGGTCAAATGGTATTAGGAAACACTCCTGTAGTTAGTTTGGACATTCCAGCCGATGGATGAGACAGATTATTCCTACCCAGGGGACAGTAATTGAAGATAAATATTAGAGCTGTGCCTCAGAGGACGAAACATACAAGAGATAATTACTGTTTGGATTGACAAATCATCTAACATTTTGTGAAGTATATTAATGCAGGAAATCTTTAAAAAAAACAGTAAAATAACAGCTATGGAGCTCATATTTTGAAGTAAATGCAAATATACTGTAGAACTACATCAACTGATTATCTCCCCTCTTAAATCATATATGTCTATAACCCACGTTTTGTTTTTCATTTCTCCTCAGTCTGAGCAAAAAGCTAGATCTCACATTGCACCCAGGTAGCTTTAACTGGCAGGCTTTATGCATCATGACTTTCTAACCCATCATTTTTTTCTCTTTATTGTTTCATATGTTCTGTTCTTCAGCAGTAAGCTACAAAAAAAGAAAAAAAAATCAGGAAGAAAACAGATTCTGTCACAGAGTTTAAAATTCACCTCAGGTGCTTGCTGAAAGAAGCCTCTATTTTCAATATCACTTCTTTTTCTTTCTTACAAAGGATATGCACTTCTTTTTTCCTCAAAGGTTGGTGGATTCTGATATAGGGTTACATGAAATCTGTTACCATATGTGAAAATAAAGGGAAACGAGAAACAAAAAATACAACACATAGCAAATTATATTGCAGCTGGAGAAAAATAATGTTAGGTATGGAACACATGCATATCAAAAACACAATGCATGGAGTCAAAGAAAATGGTGATGGCTTTAGTATAAATGTAAAATCTGGTTGAACTGTAAAGTGCCTTAAGATGACTTGTGTTGTGAATTGGCGCTATATAAATAAACTAAATTGGATTGAACAGAATTGAAAAGAGCATCAATATGATTAATTTCGAGGATAAGGGAGTCAACAAATGAAATACTATTTATTGCCTAATTTTTGAGATCTAACAAACTGGCACTTGATCTAGGGATTAAAAAGTGCTGGGCAGTAAACAGTTCTGATTGTTAAGACATTGTGAATTCTGCTCTCTGTTCAGACAAGTATTGTCTGAACCATGTCATAGTAACATGTATCTCACTCCTTTAAAACTAATCGGTCATACATTTGAACTTAAGGAAACTACAGTTATGAGGGTAACTTGGATGAGGTAATGCCTCAACTGCCTGAAGTATCCACCATTGCTGTGGTATGAAATGTTGTCCTCATCCTTGGCAGGACATTGTTCATTCTCTTAATGCAACGTTTCTAAATGGCAAAGGTTTTTTTTGATGTGTAGTATTATGATGTGAAATGTAAACTGTTCTCTTTGACTTTTTATTTCACTTTAACAATGTTTACCTTTGTGTTCTGCCAGCAAGATCAAGGGAAATACCTTGTTCATTGTTGACAATAAATTACCAAATTTATTTTTTGACATATTAATGTAAAAAAAAAAAAAAATTAAATAATTCTTGCCCAAGAAAAAAGTTATTTTTGTTAAAAGCAGCAGGCAATTAAGCCATGCAGACATAGATGATATGTCATTATCGATAAGTGATTTCTGCTATAGAGGGGTGTGACTCAAACCGCTCTAGTGTCAGGAAGATTCATTTGAAAATGACTCTGAAGGATAATAGAAATGCGGTTTTAATGTATTTGTTATATACTTTACGGTTTTTTTTTCACATAATAGTTTCTACCCTTTGAAATATTATGTATTTGTTCATATAATGTGAAACAGGACATTAGGAAGGGGTAAGCGACAGTAAAGTATCTTCATTGACAGGTAATTTTGTCTAAAACCAATTAACAAATGATTTCTTAAAAAAAAAAAAAGACCAACTCACAACATCTACTGAATTAATCTACTCTTTTGTGAAGGCAAACCAATCATTCTCATTGTTTATGGAAAAAATACTTTTCAAATACAAGATTAATCTTATGATAAACCATGTTAGATCACACAGCAGAAAGCCCTAAAGGCACTTTTCCAAAAATCCTTCAAAAATCAAATTGTTGAGCATTAACCGTAGGGCTGATAAAAGGAGAAATCATTAATGCAGTAGAAAATAAGAAAACATGGAGACAGCTTCAAGCAGCACATGAGCTAATGTATTGGTTTTAAAACACATGAAGCTAGCCTGATAGCACAGCAGCTTAGTCTCATAGTTTTGATAACACATATATAAAAATATTCTGCCTGTGTCATGTTGCAAACAAATTACTATATAATAACATTTATTATGTTTTGTGACTCAAAATTATTTGCTTAAAAGTATTGATTAATGTCTATTAATAAATTATTTAGTTAGTCTGTGGTTTTGGTATGGCTCAAAATAACATAACAAGAAGGCAAAATTTGAAAATTTGAACATAATATGCATCTGCATAAATTAAATAAATGTTTTGTCTTCTTTTTTTTAGCTATTACAGCTGATAAAATGTGTTAGGCAGATGGAGTATTTCCATGGAAACAGCATCCAAAAATCTAAAGCTACAAAAATAAATCTTACTAAGGAAACAATTGCTTCAGATTAAGTGATACCAAGAAATAACATTTAACATAAAAACTGCAGGCTAAATAGTTGCCTAACATGTAAGCTGCCTTTCACTGCAGGTGAAGAGACAGGCTGGGTTGCAGAGGAGCTCTGCTAAGTATACTGTCAGCTGTGTTTAGACAAGAGCTGGCAGAACCACAGCACATTTTTGTCTCAGACTTGAGCACAGGCCTTTAATTCACTGGCAGCAGTGGCAGCACTGTCAGAATGATGTCCAGACTTATTTTTCTGAGTTCATTTGCTGCACCTTAAGCAACCTTTGAAACTAAAAGAAAAAAGGTTCATTTTTCCTTGGCAAAAAAATCTTCCAGTTTACTTTCTTGTCACAATGGCACGGTAACCTATTTCAAAAACTCATTAAATACATGCATTTAAAATATACAGTCCCACAACATGGACAAACAGCTTAAAATGTTTGAATCATGGGCAGAGAAGAGCCAAGAAGGGGCAGTGCCCCTGTAGAACTGGCCTTGGCCCATGTTATGGCTCTATACTGAAAACATAGACCACACAATTGTCATATTTTCTAGAAATAACTCTATTTTGTAAGTTTAAAAATAGGAAAATAACCTTATTTTCATTTAATATGTTTTGTGCATATCTAATAACCTTTTTTTTAGCAGCAAAACTACTCATTCCTTTAGCAGATCATCTAATTTATTTGCACAAATGAAGGACAAATACACTTATTTTAAGCAATTTTCTCTTATTTAGATCAGTTTTTCTAATACTAAATGAGTTTCTTACAATGATATGCTCTAACAGAAGAGCATAACATCATCCCTTCGACCAATTTAATATTGCTCATATTTCTCCTTTAGTCATTAGTCAAGTGTCATTGTCTTGGAGCTGATGACTGGCTCCATTCACCTGTCTAGCTCCGCCCAGTTCTCATCACAATTCATCTATCACCTGCACCAGTCTCTATTTAACCTGCTTGCTCTCAGTCATCAATACCAGATTATTCTAGCCTTGGTGAGAGTTCTCTACCATACCTGTATCATATGACTGGACAGATGGATCCAGTATTCAGACAAGTCAAACAGTGGGAAGTTTCAAAATGTTTAATGACAGAAAATAATAAAACAAAACAGAACGGGACGCAGGCTGCTGAGGATAGCGGACCACAGTGGCTGCAGGAGTAGGGCAGGTAAGTGACCATGATCATCTAACAGAAGATGATTATCTGAGAGAGTAACGTACCTGGTTTAACAGTTCACTCCATCAGGAGGAGGGCAGAATCCAGTTGATGGACTGCCAAACAAGTTGCCCCAAGATGCAGCAACCCCAGTGACAGGCAGGAATCCGATCCAGGTCAGAGAAACAGTTCAGAATCGGACAGTTCTGAGATCCAGCAGTCTGTAGCCCGAACAGGGGTTCCAATCCAAACAGGGACAGACAGATCCAGGGTTCCAGGAATCTACAGAGCGTTTAGGCAGGTTCAGAGTTCCATGAGTTTAGCAACGAGCTTAGACAGACATGCTCAGATGGAGACCGGCAGGCTCAGTGGTTGAGGGACAGAGACAAGACATGGTAATGGAAGTACTATAGAACTTTAAACTGGTCTCCACCTTGGAACCAGGCTTACGGGAATTAAAATTGATCTCCCCTGCGTTCTGAGCAAAAACCCTGAGGGCTCAGCGGAAAAGGGCCAGAACCTGAGCTCTCCCCGTACACCGAGCCAAAACCTTGAGGGCTCAGTGAAGAAGAGCCAGGACATGATTAGAAGACAGGAGACGAACAGAAAACCCTCTCAATCCACTGGCCATCAGAAACATGAACCAGGGACTTAACTAAGAGTCATGAAACAAACGTGAATAACTGACGCAAAAATATAACACGAATAAACTAAGAATGCACGAATAAACAAAAAATACATGAATAATGATCTGACCCTGATAGCTGAGCTGAACGGTATATATAGCAGAAGGAGCAGGTGAATAAGATAAATGATGATTAGAGAGCAGGGAGGAAACTGCAGTTGAATGAAATAAGTAATCAGATAAGCTACCGGGGGTACGATCATGACAACCTGATTGTTTTCTAATTGCCTGATCCTGGCCTGTTCTTTCTTCGAACCCTTAAGCCTGCCTGTTCCTGTTCTGATCTATTTGCCTGACCTGTGACCTGTCTTCAGACTCCTGTTCAATTCTGCCTGTTTACCAAACCTGCATCTACTTCCTTACACTGACCTGGATTTCCCTTCGGTACCTCTTCAGATCTATGTCTTCTGGTATCAACCTCTGTGAACCTCTTCCACACCAGCTCTGTCTTCGTCCTCTGGATTGTCCTGCCTTGCTTCATCTGCTTGTATCTGATAACCTGCCAGTCCTGCAGTTTTCAAGGCTTCAGCATATGGAACTCCCTGGGCAGCGTTCACTGCGTCATGTTGGCAGCCGTGCGGTTGGAATCCACCTCTTCCTCTGGGCACAGACTGAACTTTAAGACCAGGTTAGGGACTCACATGTTCATAATCATCCTCCACCAGATTCTGTTAGATCAGGGGTCTGTAACCCTGATTTTGTGGCTTTTGTGTCCCTTAATGCTTGTTTTTTCCCTTGTTTTTTTTCTCTTTTCTTTGTGTCTGTTTGTAATTATTTTGTAATTATTTGCCCCTTATGAAAAAACGCTGGCCCCACTCTGGCCCCCATTGTAAATTTTATCTAGAATCGCCACTGGCTTGAATAATGTAAAATAAAAATAAATAAAATACTCTTAATTATGCTTTAAAAAAGTCCACACACAAAATAAAACATTATATTCTTTTCATATTGGCATGAAACTTAACAACTAATGAAACATGTTGTATGTAGGATGTGCTCTGAACTATGAGTTTCAAGGGTTAATGTGGCTCTGCTGTTGATACTGCACTACAGGGATGACCCAGACTCCGGATCTATACATTGATTAATCCCTTTTAGAACAAGCTAAAAATACTGAGAGACAGAGTGAACGACCGGGAGACCATGGTGATGTGGAGTTAAAGAGCTGTATGAGAGACAGACTGGCTTGGGCAGTGCTGACCTGACAGCCGATGAGACGTGGGACATGTCAAAGAAGGTCAAGGAGCTAAGAGCTGTCCAGCTTTACTAACAGGAACTTGACCCATGGTAGTGTTGAGGAAGTTGGTAAGATGCATGGACAACAATGAAGTAGGTCATGAATCAAAAATAAAAGAAAAAAATGTTTGTTTTGCCACTAACTTCCGAAAATACAAACAAAAACCCTAATCTACACTGCAAAAACAATCTCAAAATGAGTAATAATGTCTTAAATTATGGGTATTTATCCTTAATTTGAGCATGTAAAAAAGATGATTTGCCAATGGAATGAGTATTTTTACTCTTAAAATAAGGTATCTAGATATTATGCACTTGAAATAAGAGAATGCAATTGTTTTTTCTTATTTTAAGTGTACATTGTCTTGTTCCATTGGCAAAGTGCTTCACTTAAATCCTTAATTCAAGAAAAAAATGCACTTATTTAAAGAAAAAACGACTTATTTAGATTTTTTTTTTTTTTTTGCAGTGTACAGACTATGTACCAATACTAGATATAATAACACCTAGACATTGTACTGGAAACGTATTAAAAAGTTTTAAACAGACTATAAGCTCCCTGGAATCCTTAGAGGTTTCCTCTATTTCATTTCAGTGTGACGATTTTGAACCTCATTTAAAATAAGAGAGAAGAAAAAAGGCTTTTCACCACAATGATCATTCATTAGCTCTAACTATCCCTTCATAAGCAGCTGGTTATTGAAAATGACCTTACTTTAGTCTAATGCAAGCTTCTTTCTTTGGAACTGAGTTGGTTTCTCCAAAGGAACAGTTTCACATTTGTTATTGATGGTTAAATCTGTTAGCAGTATATTCTGGCTACATCCAGCAAAGCTGAGCAAAGAGTAAGTGGAAATGAAATTTAAAGATTGTCGCTACATCCTTGAAAATGAACCAATTTGTCTTTCTTTTCACAGACCTTACATGTTTAGATGTGACTCAAATGTTGTCTAATGCATGTGTCTGCTGTCTAATCGACAGTGCATGGCAAATCCTGCAGTAAAACTGGGAGCTCAGAAGTGTTAATGACAAAGGTAGAGTCAGAGAGAAAGCTTTAATTAGTGAGTAATCCTCTTGCACGAGTAACAAACCAAAACCGAGTGTCACCCAGGTAATTAATGCAGCTAATGCAGAACACAGCACTGTCGCTGAATAAAAAAAAAAAAAAAGAAGTTGTTTGAGTTTACAGCAAACACAGAGCAGAAAGTTTTCAAATGAGAGTGTTTTTGCAAGACACACTGTCTGGATTCTAATATTTACACTATTTACCAGCAGCACAGAGGTATTCATTGTTTAAAGACAAGGCCCCTATGTATTTATGCTTGTATCAGATTTACCTGCAATAATGCCTACACCTTATCAGCTTAACTAGCCACCTCTTAACAATTGTAAAAGATAACTGACACATTCTTCGCCCGTTCATTCATCTCTCAAAGGTTTTTTCTTTCTTCAGAAATGGATCTGCATGCCTCTCCTCCTCCGTGTCAGGGATGCTGTTGTGCCTTGGCGACTCTCCAGTCTCTGACAAGCTGTAATATGTCCATGTCACTTGAAATGAGAAAGCTGTCAGGTTTAACTGTGACTGTAGTTGAAGGGAAGTGAGAAGACATGTCAGCAGTTTTCCCTGTGCTCAGGAGAGAATCTGTAGTGATTGTTGACAAAATAGCCCTTGCTTCCAATATTAAGGAAGCTTTAAGTGGAAATGAAGATCAGTTTTTACTTTATTGCGAAAGATAATCATTGTACCCCTGGTACAGATGTATAAACCACTCTTTCTTAAATAGCGTGGTGTTGGTGATTCTATTACCTGATGGATGCCAGTTTAATCTAAAGGATTTTTGTTAATATGTAAATTTTTCTAATTATACTTAAAGGTGGTTCTCTGTGCCTGGAGAGAATCTTTTTTTTTTTTTTTTAGCTTGTACAGTATTAAAAGGATATTTTTCATTGAATCTGAGTTTCTTTTTAAGGTAGATTTTGGCAACCCTTTGCTCAGCTGTTTATATGTTGGTGACCTACTCCAAACACCACATTTGGTCTGTTTTTGAACTTTGCTGTCATGTACTTTGACATTTATAATATTTACAAAGGTCTGTGGTGTTGCTCTTTTCTCTTCTATTCTGAGCCTTTCACACAGTCAGTGGGGAATGTTTTGGCCCTGAAGTTGAAATATATTCACCCTTTGTTGCTGTTTTTTTTAGTCTATCCTGAAAAGAGATCAGCTACAATATTTTTTTGTACTAATGTATCAGCAGAACAAATATATAAAACGAATAATGATACTCTCTTTATATGCACATTTAAAACAAAATTTTAGGAAATAGTCCACTGGTTGTGAAGCAATATCCTTTCTCCTATGCTCTAAATATTCAATATACAGTCAGAAAAATAGGTATTTGAACATCCTGCTATTTTGCAAGTTACAATTCATTAAGGGACCTGAAATTATCATAGGTGTATGTCCACTCTGAGAGACTTAATAAAAAATAAAATAAAAAATCCAGAAATCACAATGTATGATTTTTTTTTAACTATTTATTTGTATGATACAGCTGCAAATACGTATTTGCA
>NW_015151050.1:226821-234811 GCF_000732505.1 Cyprinodon variegatus
TCCAAACACAGTTAGTGAAATGTTTTTACCAAAAAGTTCTATTTTGGTCTTGTCTAACCACATGACTTTCTCCCATGGCTCCTCTAGGTCATCAAAATGGTCATTGGCAAACTTTAGACGGGCCTTGACATGTGCTGGTTTAAGCAGGGGAACCTCACCATGCATGATTTCAAACCATGACATCTTAGGGTTTTACCAAAAGTAACCATTGAAACTGTGGTCCAGGCTCTTTTTAGGTAATTGACCAGCTCCTCCCGTGTAGTTCTGCGCTGATTTCATACATTTCTTAGGGTCATTGAGACCCCACAAGCTGAGATCTTGCATGGAGACCCAGTCGGGGAAGATTGACAGTCATGTTTAGCCACTTCCATTTTCTGATGATTACTCCAACAGAGGACCTTTTTTCATCCAGCTGCTTGGCAATTTCCCTGTAGCCCTTTCCAGCATTGTGGATGTGTATAATTTTGTCTCTAGTGTCTTTGGACAGCTCTTTGGTCTTGGCCATGTTATGAGTTGGATTTTTATTGATTGTTTGGGGTGGACAGGTGTTTTTATGCAGCTAACGACCTCAAACAGGTGCATCTAATCTAGGATAATTAATGGAGTGGAGGTGGACATTTTGAAGGCAGACTAACAGGTCTTTGAGGGTCAGAAATCTAGCTGATAGACAGGTCTTCAAATACTTATTTGCAGCTGTATCATACAAATAAATAGTTAAAAAAAATCATACATTTGGATTTCTGGATTTTAAAAAAAAGATTATGTCTCTCACAGTGGACATGTGGGAGAACTTACAAAATAGCAGGGTGTTTCAATGCTTATGTTCCTCACTGTATATGCTTTTCAAAATAAATATGTCCTTCTGCCCAGACCAGAAGGTGAACATCGAGAAAGACTAATGGACTAAGAGATCACAGGCCTGGAACCTGTGACAAAAACACTTGTAAACGTAACTTATAATAGACTCTGTTCTACTTTATTAAATTCATGTTTATTGGAGACATGGAAATAGCTATTTTCTATTTAATTGTGCAGAATACCGAAAAATATAAAAAAGAGGATTATGGAAAAATGAAACAATATGATAGTGGTTGTATTACAGTGTGAGGCCCTAAAGTGAAGCTGTTCCCTACACAATTATCTGTTTTTATTAGAGTTAAATAACCTGTGTATTTTGCTTTGCACTTCACTTTCTCTCAAAGAATAAGGAGCCCTGTACAAATCTAGATGATCATCTCTTGACAAAATTAAATTCTAGAATAAATTAATATCTAACTTCAGTAGCCTATGACTTTAGATGTAGGTGGATTAAGAATGACAAGATTAGTTTTTGGCCAACATGGAAATACTAGCATTCTGTAGTGATGAGCAATGCTAAAATACTTTTAGGGCACAATCTTTTTACAGACAGTAATGCATGTAGATATTCATAATTTCCCTTGCTGAATGTTAAATATTCTACTCTTCATCTATAAGATCAAAACTGTGCAAAATAAATTATATCTCATAATGTATGTAGGTTTGATCTTTTAGCATTTTAAAAATGCATACATATAGGCAGTGGCATTTTCTGCAACATTTTTTTCTCTTATCATTTAAAAGTACAGTGATGGTCTCCTGAATATAAACAAAAAAAAAAAAAAAAGGAAAAACAGATCTCAAAAACAGTTTCATAAATCTTATGTGCCTATGATTTACTTGCTTTGGAGACTTCATTATTTCTTCAAGGTGAAAAATAAACTGAGTTTGCGGTTGCATAAATAATATTGAGAATGATTTACAGGCTGGTGGGTGTTATCTCTTCTAAATATAAGTAGTTCTATATAGCAGTTTGAGGTTTAATCCAAAAGAATAATACACCTCTGAGACTAAAGTTCAGCTTTATGAAATAACTTCAGCCAATAAAAAAAAAAAAAAGATTTGAAAGATATCAACTTTTTTTTTTTTTTTATAATGGGATAAAAACATAATATTATCAGTAATCTAATTTATGGGTGTTTTTGTTCCCATGTCTAGCTTATTCTTTACTGACCAGATTTTGGAGTCATTCTTATATTTATCTTTTTTCACATTGCATAATCTCTTCCATTTATTTGTTTTTCGTCCTGCTCTGCTCCGTATTCTTTTTCCACCTTGAATCATTACTTTGATTCTCCTCAGCTGTTGTCCATTTCTCACCTTATTGCTGGCACCTGTTTGCATTGCTTCTTCCTCTCAACTCTCCCAGTATTTAAGGAGTTGTTTCTATTTGTTTTTTGCCTGCTGTTTCTGTGTTCATCATAATTCCTTGTAAGGTTTTTCTGAGTTCTGTATAAAATAACTATTATTTTGCCTCTATTATGGTCTGCGTTTGGGTCCTTCTTCTCAAAGAAAGACACAAAAAAAGTCCAAAAGGATATAATCATTTTAATATTAATAGCATTGTATTGAATTGAAAACATGTATCTGTAAAATGTATTAATTTGCTAAGTAATTCCTTAAGTATGGCTTTTGAGTCTCTTCTTTGAAATGGATTAAACCTGTTTTTCTTTAAATTTGGTGTTTAATAAATAAATGCTCTGACTTTGTTAAAGTATGTATGAATTCTCCATGGTTTTCTTCTAATTTTTATCCGTATTGTCTAGTGGAGTTTTTCCTTGTCTTCTGTAAGACTGAGGCCTGTTACACAAAGCAGGATTAATGGATTAGGGAGACAACTTCCAGTTTATCCCTGACTCTCCGCTACCACGGAGCTGGACTCACTCTTAGTTAGGCTTATCACCATGGTATCATACTTTGGGTGAAAAACCTGCACCGGTCAGGCTAGCTTTCAGGATTTATCTGAATCTTAGAAAACGCTCCACCAAGCCAATCTGTTATTCTGGAAATACTGACGTGCCCTTTCATTTAGGACCCGATTTAATTCAAAGCTCAAAAAGAACTTGGGGAAAAAAAAAAACTGTTACAAAAATGGTTCCTTGACAAATTAAATAATTTTCAATTCATTTATTTCTTTTTCCTCCTTTTTCACATACCAACTGTTTACTATACTGTATTTCTTTTCTACTGTATAATGTCATTATATTCTGCCAGCATTGGCTTGTTTCTTTTATAATTGATGTATAAAGCTAAATAAAAAAAAAAAATAAAGAATAAAAATCACAGTGCAAGCTAGGAAATTCTTTGGATCACAATGACAATTATTTATGATATAAGTGAAACAGGTTTTCACAGCCGGACTGGTATATGTATGCCAGATCCTGGAACTGACACATTTCTGACACAGTTAAAAATCAGGATGATCTCACTGAGATGAAACCACTTCTTGTATTAAAATGATGCAGCTTTATTGTAGTTCATAAATTATTGAGTTAAAAAGTCCAAATAACCAGATTAAATTATTTTTTGGTGTTTCATTTTTATTTTATCCCAAGTCTTCCTTACTCCACCTGGGGGATGAGATGCAAGTACATTGATTGGGATGTAGGCTGTGTTAAATGACACCCATGTGTAACATGCCCATTAACACAGTCAGCAATCCTTTGCCATGTCAGTTGGCGTCTCTTTGATTCTGCCACCATGTTTGAATTTTCTTTTCCCTCTTCGTATTTCTTCAGAATAAGTTTTTATTTCTCACAGAAAAATACAGCTCTCTCCCTTCTGTGCTCATGATTGTGATTGGTCTGCTACCTTGAACCCACCTCTTTACACATGCACATTTACGGATTTATGATCAGTTAGGCTGATTTGAGTTAGCGAGTTGATAACCAGCTTTGTGGTACCATTGATGGTGATTGCCATTGTTTTGGAATGGTTAAACTGGATAGACTAGGAGAAATCCTGCTACGTTGAGTTCACTTTGTGGTACGGGCCTCTGGATATAATTTTATTGGTTGTGAAGTACAATAAAATGCCAATTGTTTTCACACTGCAAAAAAAAAAATCTAAATAAGTCCTTTTTTCTTAAAATCAGTGCATTTTTTCTTGAAATAAGGATTGAAGTGAGACACTTTGCCAATGGAACAAGACAATTTACACTTTAATCAAGAAAAAAACAATTGCATTGTCTTATTTCAACTGCATAATATCTAGATAGCTTATTTTAAGAGTAAAAATACTAATTCCATTGGCAAATCATCTTATTAACCTGCTCAAATTAAGGGTAAATACACTTAATTCAAGACATTTTTACTCATTTTGAGATCGTTTTTGCAGTGCAGCGATCCCCATCTAAAGGACAATTTATGTTTGTTTTTTTTAACACCCAATGTGTCTAACGGATCTAGTAAATTAACTACAATAAAACTCTCCTGATTATCTCTGAAAATAAAACAATTTGACGGCTTTAAGGAAAGCGAAGACAGAGGACATTCAACAAATTCTGCTCCTAACCAGGTTAGCTTCAGGGTGAATGTTACTACAGTAACAGAAACGGAGGTTGAGTAAGCTCTCTTTGTGAAACGGAAAAATTTGAGTTTCTCTGATTAAAGGTTTAAAAAAAACGTTTTCAGTTTTCAGTAAATGGTTTTTTGAAGCAGACCTCAGAAGGCTGTAACTGTCATTGGTTTTAAAACCAAACAGAGGTTATAAAATCCCAACAAAAAAATATAACATGGCAAACAATTTATTTTGTAGACTTTTAACCAATAAGAATTGTCCAAAATGCGGCCACAAGCAAAACCTTACAACTACCCATCCTTTAAAGTACCTGTCATCCATACATACAGGATTTTAAACAGAATATCAGGAATTGTTAACATGGTGATAAAAAAAGGGTTGGAGGTTCTGACAACTCTCAAGCATTTAATTAAGAATCAACAGCTCTGCACTTAAGGAAGGAATGACACCTCTGCACTACTGATAAGACTAAATTCAACCCCATGATTGCAGTCATAAATAGCCCTTGTAAGTGAATCTAGCACTCACAGATCCCCTCTGTTCTGAAAGGTCTCCATGTGTGCTGATACAGAGGAAGCTGAGAGGTGCCAGAGCAGCTGGGCACAAAGAGGAGAAACAGTGTTTGTTGGGAAACTGGCAGGGGAAGGTGGAGGAGAGGCGGAGGGTAATTGAAGCACAGCTACATCCGCCATCTTGGCTCGTTACCTTAATAACAGCTTTGATAGAGGTGAATAGGCCCATAAAAGGCTGTGGTGGAGCTGATAAGCATTGGAGAGCTTGGCCAGTGCTACCAGGATTTTGGCATTCTTAAGGGCTCTTGGCTTCCTGAGGCTGAAAGCTGGATCTGCAGGGATAGGCACCTGGGACTCCAGATGTCCTGGGGAGGAATCTCTGGTGGCATCTCTGAGCTGGCATTAGAGCCTACTGTGACATTCATTGCTTAGTCTGGCATCAGTAAAGTGGCGTGCCAGCTTCCTATCAATTCCCACATATCTGGCTGAGAGAACACTGCTGGAAGTTGTGCTTCCTTCTGTAGGGACTGAAGAAAAAGGAAACAGTGCCGGATACATGGAACACACTGCTGTGCCTCTCTGACAGTTGGAAAGGTACATCAGAACAACACAGGATTTGTAGCAACAGTTGGAAAAAACCCTCACAATTTTTCTTTAAATCTCTGCAGAAACACAAACTTAATTTCATAAAGCATAGCAACTCCTGCACTGGGGAGATTAGAGCAGCTTTGAAAAATCTGTTTTCTTTTAGAACATAGAAATGCTTATATGAGATGAAATGAAGCAGCATTAAGGAATGTTTGCTTCTAAACTACAAGCATGGAGAAGAAAAACACACTTAAGGGGGTTGCTTTAATACACTGTGGGACAGATAAAATATCTTCTGTCTCACTCAGTTCATTTTCAACCCTAAATCATGAGCAAATAAAATTATGAAACTTCCTAGGCCTCAAGTAGAGATATTCTCTTGAAATGTACTGCAATGTTATGACTTTCACAATGTCATTCTGAAGAAACTACCATATAGTGTTAATTGTAACCCCCCTTCCACATGAAAGAATCGTACTTCATGACTGACATTTGAAATTACTATCATTTTTTTGACAGTGAATACCACTTCAAATATTCCCAGATTTTACAACAGCTTATGATTTGCTCAGTAGCCTTCTGTCTCCCCTGAGGTTATTAGGTCGACGTCTACTTCTATAATTTCCGAAGATTCACAGGAATACAAAGCATTAGTTTCCATTCATAGTGGGATGTTTCACTAAAAGCATTTTTCATTGCTGAATGCAATTCAGTTCAATTCCATTTTAATTCAGTTTATTTATATAGCGCCGATTCACAACACGTCACCTCAAGGCAATTTACAGAGACATTTCAACCAGATCATTTAATCAGATTGGTTCAAAGTTTTCTAAGGAAAACCAGCTGATTGCATCGACCTATTGACTTGAAGGTAATACAGGCGACAGTGAAAAGGAAAACATCCTTTTGATAGAAAAAAAAACTCCAGCTGAACCAGGCTCAGTATGAGTGGCAATCTGCCGGGGCTGAGAAGCAGAGATAAAATAGGCAACTGTTAACCGTCTAGACAGGCAGCCTTATCCTGGAAACATACAAACAGGCAGACGAGCTCCGATCCAGCTCCCATGTCAGAGGATGAAAGAGAGCAAATACAGTTAGTCACATTAGGAGAAAAAGGACTACACTAAAAAACAGACCAAGCTCCAACATCTATATACAAAGGTGTTGATGACAGCAGCACAGATGATGTAACAGCCAAACAGGAACAGATCAGATGAAGCTTCTATGATGAGATAAAAAGCAGAGAGCAGAAAGTTAGAGGTTTAACTAACAAATACTGGAAAATGGGAGAATAGGGACAGAATGAAGGAAAATGATGAAAAGGGGTCCATATGTCCTCCAGCAGTCTAAGCATATAGCAGCTTAACTATAGAGATAGCTCAGGAGAACCTGAGCCACTCCAACTTTAAGCTTTACCCAAAAGGAAAGTTTTAAGCCCAGCTTTAAAAGAAGACAGGGTGTTTTCCACATAGGCTAAAACTAGACTGCTCCGTCTAGCAGATTGAGAGCAAAGTGCTCTATTAGGAACATAAGGAACAATCATATCTTTGATATAAGATGGAGCTTGGCCATTTAAGTCTTTATATGTAAGAAGAAGGATTTTATATTCTATACTTAATTTAACAGGAAGCCAATGAAGAGAAGCAAGGAGAGGATAAATAAGGTCTCTCATTTTAATTTTCATTAGAACTCTGGCAGCAGCATTTTGGATCCACTGAAGGCTTTTAACTACAGTTTGTGGACTTCCTGATATTAAAGAATTACAACAGTCCAGCCTTGAAGTAACAAATGCATGGACTAGTTTCACAGCATCACCTCAGTACAGAATATTTCCTAAATGTTCAATATTTTGGAGATGAAAGAAGGAAATTCTAGAAACCTCTTCGATATGGGATTTAAATGACAGGTCCTGACAAAAATAACACCAACACTTTTTTCTTTATTATCTGAGATCAGTTTAATCCCTTCCAAATGAAGTGACTGACTAATGTGAATGTGATAACATGCAAAGTTCTTTTTCAATATGGTCCAAAGTCTGTAACTTCTGTTTTGTTTGTATTCATAGGCAGAAAGTTAAGAGTCATCCAAGTTTTTATGTCTTTCAAACATGCCTGTAGTCTATGTAATGGGTTAGTTTTATTTGGATTCATAGCCAGATATAGCTGAGTAGCATCAGCATAACACTGCAAATTAATCCCATGCTGTCTAATAATTCTAGAAATTGGGAGCATATATATATTTAAAGTAAAGATAATTGGTCCTAGGACTGATCCATGTGATACTCCAATGGTAATCCTGGAGCATGAGGAAGATTTATCATTAATGTAAACAAAGTGAAATGTGTCAGACAAATAAGAGTTAAACCAGCATAGTGCTGTTCCCTTAATTCTTTCAAAAATATTCAAGACTTTCTAAAATAATATTTTGATCAACTGCTATCTTAAAAGGCTGATGAATATATCCCTGTAACAGTGATAGTTTAATCACATGTAAAATGGAGGTGGAAATCAAAG